>NW_015162566.1:124476-138405 GCF_001447785.1 Gekko japonicus
CTCTTGTTCAGGATGGCTTTTTTTTTAAAAAAAAGCAATCCAATCGCACTCAATCGGCACAATAGAAAATTACGATCCTCCTCCTCCTCCTCCTGATGATGAAGTCAGATCACAGAGAATTCTATAGGGCTACAACCCCAAGGGTCCCGGTCCTTCTAATCAATCTCACCCTTTGATTGGAAGGAATTTTATGCTAGAGACAGCAAGAACATTTCTTCTTGGTTAATAACTTCTAGGGAGAGGCCGGCTGAGGATAGAAGGCAACATGGTGTAGCCCAATCTTGTTGGATCTTGGAAGGGCCATTACTTGGATGGGAGACCACGGAGGGAGTCTGTGCAGAGGAAGGCAATGGGAAACCACCCCTGCTTCTCACTTTGCCTTGAAAGCTCATTGTTGGGGACACTGTGAATTGGACGCGATGAGGGCACTTGCCAATGGAACGGGGTGGGAACAGACTGAGAAAAATATTCACAGCTACTTGCAGAGATAGAAGAAGACCAGTACCAGCCACTGACTATTAAGAGGCAGTGTTGTGTGTAGTGGTTAGTGTATTGGACTCAGACGGAGGAGACAAAATCCATATTTAGCTGTAAAGCTAGGTGATCTTGGGACAGCTAGTCTGTCAGCCTACCTTACCTCACAGGGTTGTTGTGAGCAATGTTCCCTCTAAGCTGTGGAGTCTTGTGAGCAAAAATTCTACCTTGTGAGCTGTTGGCATTCAAGTTGTGAGCAAGCCACTTGGCTACTGCATACCTTAGTTTGCTCTGGAGCCATCCTTCCTGAGCTAAGACAAAAATGTGTGAGCTGGAGGCTAAAAAACTGTGAGTTAGCTCAGCTTAGAGGGAACACTGGTTGTGAGGATAAAACAGTATTGGGAGAACCATGTTTTGAGCCCTGTGAAGGAAGGATGGGATAAAAATGGGATGGACGGGTAGGATACTATTGGGTATGGGCACAGAGTGGCATATCCCTGCGTTGAAAACCTTTGTACTGGAAAAGAGAGCAAAAATCAATCCAAATTAATTCCAAATATCGATGACCATGGCATTAGGGATCTTCCTCTTTGGTGCAACTCAACCCATGTAAGAATTTATAAGGCCAAGTGTTGCTTCCCAGCAACCAGCAGGCTTTTCCGGCTAATGTTCTGGGGTCATCTGAAAGCTACATGACCATAGGTGGCAGCTGCCCAGTGAGCTCCTCCCCTTCAAAAGAGGAGAAAGCGGACTCCATCCCAGAGGCCCTTTCCGCACTCTCCTTTCAATCCAGGCTCACCGCAGTGTCCTTCAAGCAATTCTGCACTAAAACTGAATTCAACCTTTAAAAAAATCCGTTCCCCTCCCCCCAGTTCTGCACTGAAACCGAATTCAACCTTCTTTTTATTCTGGGTCCTCCCCCACCCCCACCCCCGTTCTGCACTATCTTACCTCCCTTCAGTGGCCGGCCCAGTTCCAGCCTACTGTTGTCCCGGGTTTTTTGGACGCTGTCACGGATGTTTTCCCACAGGGACGGCTCTCCCCGCGCCTGCACCTGTACTCCTCCGCCGCTTCTCCTAGTTTCTGCACATGTTTTTGCAGTCCCAGGAGCAAAAATGCAGTTTTCCCCCTCTTGTGGTGCAGCATGGGAATTCCTGGAAACAGGGAGGTCTGACGCTGTGGAGCAAGAGGGGACAAGCTGCGTGTTCGCTCCTGGGACTGTAAAAACATTTGCAGAAATGAGGGAAAGCGGCGGAGGAACACAGCTGCAGGTGCAGGGAGAGCTGTCCCTGTGAAAAACGTCCCGGACTTAAATTGCCTCGACTTGAGCACTGAGAAAATCCAGAGTGGTAGGAAAATGCAGAAAGGGGGGGGAAATCCCCATCACCATTCCTAGAAAACTGAGGCAGGGGTCATTTCCTGCAGGAGCGCACAGGAGCAGAGCTCCGGCAGTAAAGAGCCCAGGGGGTGGGCACATGCAACAAGCCCCACCCCCTGCTCCCAGCAGCCCTCAGTCAGAGCAAGAAGCAGCCAGGTATGTTGCAGAGCCTGCCCCCCCGGCCCAAAACACTCCAGTGGCACCTTTAAGACCAGGTTTTATTCAGGTACAAGCTCTCCCTCCTCTGCGAGGACAGATCCGCACGTCCCCCCCCCCCAATAGCTAGCAATCTAAAACAGTCCAGTGGAGCCTGAGCAGTGGGTGTTGCCTTCTGACACACTTTCAGAGATGTCAGGGGGTGTGGCATATGCTAATAAGTTATGCTAATGAGTTATGCTAATGAGCTCCTGCACCTCTTTTTCTACGAAATGACCCCTGCTGAGAGGGCTCCATTTTCACACTGGGCAGATGCGTGTGAGGAGAGCTTGTCATCAGTCCTGACACTGGGACTTGTAGGCTGGGAATACCCTCTCAGACTCTCCAGGGGTCCCTGGATCCCAGATAAAAGCACATGTTCTGCATACATGTAATGTATTCAATAAGCTGCCATTGAACGCATAATGTGTGATGTAAACATCTAATTGAAATGTCATGTTAAGCTTCGTCCTGGGCTAGGATCCAAATCCATCCAATCGCATTGATTGCCCAGGAAGAACCAACCAATCACTTGTCAGCAAGCTCCCTGAGCGGGAACGTCCGTGATTGGTCCTTATGCATACAACCTTATTGGTTGGTAATTGTACAGTAGGCGTGGCTACATTAGCCTGGAGACTTTAAAAGCAGGACAGCTGCAATGTAAAAGCTGTTCTGGCTATCAGATGTTGATCCGTGTTGGAGTTGTGTTCGGGTTGTGGAATAAAGCTGAATCTTTGCTGAATCACTCTCCGACTACTTTGTTAAGCGAGCGACTTAACAATACAGCTGCTGGCATCTCTGCTGAAAGGATCCCAGGCAATGCTCCCTCTAAGCTGTGGAGTCTTGTGAGCAAAAATTCTACTTTGTGAGCTCCTGGCATTAAAGTTGTGAGCGAGCGATTTGGCTACTGCATAAATTGGTTTGCTCTGGAGCCCTCCTTCTTGAGGTCCCTCTCCGACCACGTGCGAGACAAACTCTCCACGCGGTCATGCGAAGCGTCCGAGCTTCGCTCTCAGAGACAATGGCCCAAGCGGATCGTAGCCCGCGCCAATCCGAGGGCTAGGCTCCCGGCCGAGAGCCTATGGAACTCTTGGCCACTGTAAATAGCCTATCACTAATGTGTGTGTGTTGGGGGGGGATTGTTGCACATATAAACTGGCCTGCGAGCTGGGGTAATTTGTCTTGTTCGTACCTGTAATAAAGTATGAGAGCTGAAATCACTAGTAAGTCTCAGTACTTTTCACTGAGCTAAGGCAAAAATCTGTGAGCTGGAGGTTAAGAAACTGTGAGCTAGCCCACACTAACTCAGCTTAGAGAGAACACTGACCACAGGCAGGCTGAGAAAATGCTCTGTCTGGAGCACTGAAAAACCATTGCAAGTGTACAGTCCTGGACCTAAGTCATGATTTAGTATAAGGTGTCTCCTCATATATGATGGAAACAGTCTGGAAGACTGAGACCCAGTGGCACAATCTTGCTAAAGGGGAAGAGCAGCAGCTGGAAAAACCTGGGCATAGAAACTGGCCTAGAAACTGCTGATCAGATATAGACACGGTTCTCAACAAGGAATATATTGGCTAGAGAGCCTCTCAAAAATGGCTCAGAGGGGCCTGGGCTCATTTAGATACGGAAGAATAATCTCTCTGGCAACGAGACTTAATATTCCATACTAACGTTTCACTGCACAAGGCAATTCTGGGCGCGTGCAGTCTTGGTAGTTATTGAAAGAACTAAATGCTCATAACTCTCTGTTGTGCTGTTCCTTCTCCTCTTCCTTCAAGATCTGTTGCAGTTGCTCCTTCCTTCTCCAGTTGTTGAAATTGCACACTCTAGTGGTTCCCAGATCACTTCATTAGGTGTCCGGTGTTGCAGAAGGAAAACATGTACAAATTCCTTGTTTTTCAGTGTTACACTGAGCGTAGAATCTCTGAACTGTTTGCAAGAGCATGGAAATGGACGCTGGGTAGGAAAAGTTTGCGAAATGGGAGTTCTGACCCTGATGCGTCTTAACCGCAGCGAGCACGGGTCCCTCTATTGAACAGCTTTAGCCACCTGTTCAAGAAGCAGAGTGCCTGGATCCTGTCTCCCCGCAAACCCCCCCCCCCGAAGATCAGAGCTGACATCATAAGTCATCTGATCAGAGGAACATTTGTGGGGTGATGTGCATGAAAGGAGTACAGGCCTCTGAAGGAGGAAAAAAGGACACCGCAAAAACAAATTCAAAGCTCATCAACCAAAATACACCAGGGCCAAAATCCAACATGCACATTAGCCAATTTATTTTAATGGTTTTAGGTCAGGGGCGTCAAACTCATTTGTTATGAGGGCCGGATCTGACATAAATGAGACCTTGTTGGGCCGGGCCATGCGTGTCATGAAATGTAATGCCAGGTAGCAGAGATATAAACTTTATAAAGGACACAAAGGGTTTTTTTTTACTTAAAATAAAAACATGCTTAAAAAATTAGCGCTCTTGCAATATTTTGCTTATCTAACAGTGTCTGATAACTGACACCTCTTGCTCTGAATTATTGCATCAAAATGTCTGTGCTGTTGCAATATTGAGTATGCTTTTCAGATGTGTATCTGTAAGCTGCAAACCTATGATGCAGCAGCAGCAGAACTGGAAGAAGAAGCAGAAGACAGCCAGTTGCACTGCGGGCCTGATAGAAGCCCTCCGGGGGCCTGATCTGGCCCCCGGGCCGCATGTTTGACACCCCTGTTTCAGGTAAACTTACATCTCTGTATGTGGCCCTGGTGTATTTTGATTAACAAGCATTAAAATACTTTCATGCTATTCCTTATTTCTTAGAGGATTTATAGAAGGTGTGGAAGTAATGCAAGGGTTGGCATGACAGTATCAGGAACTGAGCAGACTCAGAAAAACTCTGTCAGCTTGGCCTTTAAATTTATTTTCATATAGTTCAAGTTTTCCCTATTTAGAAATCCGTTCTGGTGCTCCCTTAGCCTGCCAGTGAGCATAGTCTGCACACGTTCTCTCTCTCCCTTTTTATTTGATACAGCCAGCTTGAGGATTATGTCCTGTCCTGTCCTGTCCGGCGTGTTTCATGTTGTTCCGTCCAAAGTTATGCCTTAAAGGTGTGGCAAGATGTGAAAGTTACAAGATCTGTTCTTTCTCGTCTTATTAAAATGTCAGCCTGGCTGTTGATGTTATGGTAGTGTCCTTTCCAAGGCCCCAGAGACATTTTACGGGAGTTCCTGTCCAGAGCTTAAACCTTTTCTGACAGTCCCAATTGCTCAAATCGTAGATTTAAACCCAAGTTTCCCAGCAGATTGTGACAAACGGATGGGGCCGGGGCCATTAAAGTGTCAACAGAGTACACTTTTAAGGTTCCATTTACACTCCCCGCACAATAAATTCACTCTTCTGCTTAGCAGAAGGTTCAGATTCTAAATCCTGCCTTACAGGATCAGTATAACAGCCCTGGTGTCTGTCCAGCAGTTGGCTTTTCCACATTCTCATTTTATTTGCAGGTAAGTTCCTGTTTCTGTGTGTTTGGGGGAGTTGTGTTCTGCACATGTTTTGCTCCCTCTAGTGGTAGATTCGATATCACACAGGTTTATTTCCGGCATTTATCCCTGCAGATTTAAACTGCGGGGTTTTATGCCAGATATAAATTTATGTGATATCAAATCGACCAGTAGAGGGAGCAAACATGTGCAGGGCAGACACCCCCTCCCCCCCCAAAAAAAAGAAACAGGAACTTACCTGCAAATAAAATGAGAATGCGGAAAAGCCCAGTGTCTGAGTCCCAGTTTTTCAGACTTCCACGTCTTTCTGAAGATCAGGGGCATAACTCAAGAGGGGACCTCTTGAGCTGGATTGTGCCCGTGACCTTTAGAAAGATCACTGTTGACTTGGCACGCATAGATAGGCCTGCATGTTGGGAGAAAGCAGAGCAAAGTCATGTTTGCACCATGCTAGAGGCAGTATTGGGAGGCATGTTACTTTCACATACTGTCCTGCCACATATTTTGTTAGTCTTTAGAGCCAGTTTGGTGTAGTGGTTAAGAGCACGGACTCTAATCTGGGAGAATCAGGTTTGATTCCCCACTCCTCCACATGCAGCTGCTGGGTGACCTTGGGTCAGTCACAAGTTCTCTCAAGAGCAGTCCTCAAAAGAGCTCTCTCAGCCCCACCTACCTCACAGGAGGGGAAGGGAAAGGAGATTGTAAGCTGCTCTGAGACTCCTTCTGGTAGTGAAGGGTGGGGTATAAATCCAATCTCCTCCTCCTCGACTCTTGCTCTTTTCTACTGCCATTTCTTCGTAAACTATAAATTAGTTCAGAGAAACGAGACTGGAAGAGGGGTGATCTTGGTGTCAGAAGCGGAAGGAAGATCATCTTTCTCAGCCTTGAGAAACATTAAGCACATATTTTAGAATGTGGAAATAAAAATAGCTAGAGTCAAGTCCAGTAACACCTTGGATAACAATGAGATTTTCGGGGTATAAGGTTTTGAGAGTCAAAGTTCCCTTTGTCAGATATGCTTGAAAGAGCTTTGACTCTTGAGAGCTTATACCCTGGAAATCTTGTTGGTCTCTACGCTGCTATTGGACTTGAATCTCGCTGTGCCACTGCAGAGCAACACGGCTATCCCCTGGAACTGTATTCATGGCAATAAAAAGACATTATAGTTCATATCGATGCCCAGAGCATTATGAATCCCTTGTCCCAAACGTACCATTTCTTGTGTCTTTTCATAGAAAGAGAACAGAGATCACTAAATTTTTCAGCACTTGCGCTTTTAACGTAGTACGGCCCAGATCTGGCTCAGCAATCTAGCCATCCACCAGCAGTTTTCATCTCCCTAGACTCTCTTTGCACAAGACTCCAGTCTGGGCAATTCAGGGTTAGTCTGCACTGATACAGTAAGTCACACAGGAACCTCTGGGGGGAAATCAACTCCCTGTCTGATGAAATTAACATTAGCAGCCTAATTCCATCTCTTTGCAGAATGATTGATGAAATGAAGCGCTCTGGTGTTTTAAAAGGTTGCAGTTGGCCCTCAGCTAATTGTAGCTATGAAAAGCACGAAAGGCCCCAGAGAATGAGGGAGGAGTGTGTGTGGAGGGGTAGGGAATTCCTTTATATATCTACACAGCCACTAGGCCCTTTGGGGGTGAAGATGAAACATATATTAACTTCCTGGCAGCAAATGAAGGACAGCAGCTCATGAAAGGTCTTCGGTGTTTTGAATAGAAGTTGGGTGTGTGTATGTGTGTGTGAGAGAGAGAGATCGAAAGACATTTGTGGTGAGTCCAGCTGGGCTGAGGGGCAAAACAAACCGTTCTTTAGAACTAGACGGGCACTTGTTGAAATCAATAGGCAAGAAATTTAAAAAGAACGAAAGGGATTGCTTTCCCCCCTCGTGTAACAGATAACTCTGGAATATGTCTCGCAAGAGATGTGGTGATGCCTTGTGCTAACAATGTGAAAAAAGTTAGATATGATTTCCTTAGCTGTAGGAAGCAGCCTTCTGTAAAAGGTAAAGGTAAAGGTTCCCTTGCTCGAAAGCCAGTAGAGTCCGACTCTAGGGCTGCGGTGCTCATCTCCGTTTCAAAGCCGAAGAGCCAGCGCTGTCCGAAGACGTTTCCGTGGTCATGTGGCCAGCATGACTAAACACCAAGGCGCACAGAACGCTGTTACCTTCCCACCGAAGTGGTCCCTATTTATCTACTTGCAATTTCTTGCTTTTGAACTGCTAGGTTGGCAGGAGCTGGAACTAGAGACGGGAGCTCACTCCGTCATGCTGCAGCTCGGGTCTCGAACTGCTGAACTACTGACCTTCCACAGCCTGCAGTTCAGCGTCTTAACCACTTGAGCCACCGCAGCTCCTCTACAGCCTCCTGTAGAGTCAGACTATAGGTCTGAAATATACTGAGTTCCGAGGCATAGCATAGTGATCAGCCCATAGTTTATTGGAAGTATCCGGAACTAAAGACCCAAGTAGCAGGATCAGAGCCCTGCTTAAATCCCCAAACACACCACACCCAACACACACACACACACACAACCCGTGATAGGCTATTTACAGTACACTAACACCCATAGGTCCTCTCCCAGATCCGGGGTGGCTGATTGGTTCATTCTAGGATCCAAGCCGGCTATTGTCTCTAGCGCGAAGCTTCGCCCTAGCGCACGACCACATGTGGGTCCAACCGCATGTGCAGTCCGCGGTTCATACATAACAAGGTCCATCTAGTCTGGCATTGTCTAATTTGACTCACAGTGTGTCTCCAAAGGCCGTGCTGGGAAAGAAGGGGGTTAACACCTGGGGTGAGCCTGGGCACAGTCCCCCAGCTGGGCATATCATCGCATGGTGGCTCAAAACCCCAGACCCCATCGGGGAATCCCCCAAGAAGGGAGGTGGACATGCAAGCCTGTCTCTCCCCAAAAGGATCTGCCCAGATGTGCAAAACCACCCATCGGTGACAGCTAAAGTATACATTCACCAATGTCCAGAAAAAACGGAGAGTGAGTGGGGATCCAAGAAAAAAAGCCACGTTGTCAGAGCCACCAGGCCGTACGGTTTAAATAGAGCTGGGTGGGCTCAGCGACACCCCTGAGTAGAGCTTGCTAAAACTTCCCATGCTTCATTGGGCTGGCCCCTAGATGATGTGGGGCCGGCCAGCGTGGTGGCCCGAGGCTCCTGCCTTTGCTGGCCATTGGGCTAAAGGCAGGAAAGCCTCCTTCAGACGCCTCCTAAGCCTGCGCTGCAATCTAGCCCTTTGGGTTAAGTCTCGGCCATGTTTGAGGGTAGATTCAGGACAGACAAAAGCAAATACTTCTTTAGACAATGAGTTATTAAGATGTGGACTTTGCTGCAAGAGGATGTAGTGATGGCCACAGGAAGAAACAGCCTTAAGTCAGTTTGGTGTAGTGGTTAAGTGCGCGGACTCTAATCTGGGAGAACCGGGTTTGAGTCCCCATTCCTCCACTTGCAGCTGCTGGATGACCTTGGGCAAGCCATAGTTCTGACAAGAGCTGTCCTTGAAATGGCCATTCTTAGAAAGAGCTCTCTCGGCCCCACCTACCCCACAGGGTGTCTGTTGTGGGGAGGGGGAGGGAAAGGAGTTTGTAAGCCGCTCTGAGACTCCGAGTGAAGGGTGGGATATAAATCCAATCTCCTCCTCCTCCTCCTCCTCCTCTTCTTCCTCTTCCTCCTCCTCCTCTTCTTCTTCCTCTTCCTCCTCCTCCTCTTCCTCCTCCTCCTCCTCCTCTTCTTCTTCTTCTTCTTCTTCTTCTTCTTCTTCTTCTTCTTCTCCTCCTCCTCCTCCTCCTCCTCTTCTTAAAAGCTGATTAGATAGATTCATAGAGGACAGGTCTATCAGTGGCTGGCTACTAGCCATTGTGATTAAAAGGGACCTCCACCTTCAGAGGCCGTCAGTATCTGGCCTATTCTGCATCTAGCATTTGTTCCACATTTTCTCAACTGGGAGGAAAAAGTACAGCTCAAAACCACATTCAGATACCTCGGGGCAATGCCGTACTGACTGCAAAGTCACCCCTGAACGGCCATAAAATGGCCATAGATCTACACAGAAGGTTCGATAAAATCCGATGATCACAGAGCTTGAAAGTGGCATGGAGTGTGGAAGCTACCGTAAAACCCGATAATCAGAGGAAGTGAAACCAGCATGCAATGCAGTGGGTCATTTCTGTTCCAACGTGGGTTTCGTAAAACAATGGAGGGAAAAGCCAATGCAGAATCAGCCTCTGAATCCCAGTGCCATGAGGCAATATCCGGGGAGGGCCTTGGTCTCTATGCTCTGTGGGCAACTGTGAGAGACAGGATGCTGGACTAGATGGGCCACGGGCTCTTCTTACGTTCTTATGAGACCTTCTGCTCCCTTCTGTTCACTTCATGGGGGAAGACCTTCCACTTTTTAGAAGGGTTATTTATGGCTTCCTTGACTTGGGTGGTTAACCATGCAGGCATTCTTTTAGACTTGGCAGCACTCTCCCTAACTTGGGAAATGCATTTTATCTGGACATCAGTTAGTGTGGTTTTAAATAGCTTCTCGTCACCCTATAGGGATCTGACCCTCTTGTGTTTGCCCCCCAGCTTCTCTTTAACTATTCCTCTCATTGTTGTGAAGTTCCCTCTTTTTAAATCAGATGTTACTGTTTTGGCCTTAACTTTTCTATTGACAAGAATGCTGAACTTAAGAGCACTGTGGTCACTGCTCCCAGCTGGTGCAACAACATCTACATCTCTCACCAGGTCTGAAGCCCTGCTCAGAACCAAGTCAAAACTCCTCTGGTTGGCTCTGTGACCACCTGTTCCATTTATGATGTCTAGGAACCTCCTTTCTACAGGGTGAGCAAGCACATGTTTACCCAGTCATTTTAGCATTGGATTGGTGATTGTTCTTTTCGTGTGTGTGTGTTTCACACGCGCAGGGGTCATTTTGTAGAAAAAGAGGGGCAGGAGCTCATTAGCATCACTCATTAGCATAACTTGTTTGCATATGCCACACCCCCTGACATCACCGGAAGTGTGTCAGAAGGCAACACCCACTGCTCAGGTTTCACTGGACTGTTTTGGATTGCTAGCTTGGGGGGGGATGTGCAGATCTGTCCTCACAGAAGAGGTAGAGCTTGTACCTGAATAAACCATGGCCTTAAAGGTGCCACTGGACTGTTTTGGGTCCCTAGCTGGGGGGAGGGAACACACAAATCTGTGGAGAAAGGAAGGAAGGAGAGAAAGAAAGAAAGAGAAGGAAAGAAGGAGGGGAAGAGGGAAAGAAAGAGAAGGAAAGAAGGAGGGAAGGGGAAAGAAGGAGAGAAGGAAAGAAGGGGGGCTGCTTCTTGCTCCTCGTGGCCTGGGGCTGCTGGGAGCAGGGGGCAGGGCTTGTTGCATGTGCCCACCCCCTGGGCTCTTTACTGCCAGAGCTCTGCTCCTGTGCACTCCTGCAGGAAATGACCCGTAGTCACGCGTATCACTTAATGTTGCATCAGTCCCTTACTGATTGTACATGCAGGGATAACAAATGCACAAAGTGTTTCTCAGGAACAAATGAAATAGGACGGGAAGCAGTGTTCCCTCCGTGCTGAGTTAGTGTGAGCTAGCTCACAGTTTTTTAGCCTTTAGCTCACACATTTTTTGTCTTCGCTCAGGGAGGAGGGCTCCAGAGCAAACTAATTTCATGCAGTAGCCAAATTGCTCGCTCATAGCTTTAATGCCAGTAGCTCACAAAGTAGAATGGTAAGTTGTGCTGTGGAAAGAGGTGGGCATGGGCTTTACAGGTTCCTCTGAAATCTGTTCATTTTCTTTTCCTCCAGCAATTGTGCAAAGGAAACTTTCAAGCGTTTCTCTCTCCCCCCCTGCCACTGGTTTAAGCCTACAAAGAAATGAAAGGTCGGGAAAACTTGAATGAATTTTTGAGCAAGGAATAACCGAAGGCATCTAAGAAATGTGTGGGTGGTTATTCTTCCTAGCATTCTCCATTCTAATTCTCCTTCGTGGTAGGTCCCCTAGTCGCAGCAGTGCATATATAATACATAGCAGATTCCTCGTTACAGCCAGTTAGAATGCTATAAAAGGTGAGAGTTGGAATCAAAAGAGACAAATTTCATGCCGAATTGGTCTAATTAAGGCCAGCAAAGAATAAAGGGTGTGTATATTAAAAGAGCTGATTACAGGGTCTGGTCCATGTTAACAAGCGTGGCCTGGAGTTGTCTTTAGTGGTGTCTTCACAAATTCCCCAAAATTGAGAATGGCAGCAAGAGAAAGCGCACAATGGGTCTGGTCACACGGGCTGGAAAATGCAGGGGGGGGGGAGTGTGGCTGTTTTCCCCGGAGCAAAATAACGTGCGGCTGCGCAATCAGACGTCCGGTTGAGGTCCCGTCGAGGTCCCGTGGTTAGGGGGGAGGTGCATATCACACCACAGGCAAAGAAGCGAGGTGATGCAGCAAACGGGGTTGTGTTTTTTTTAAAAACTGAAGTGTGCGCATGCTCCGTTGGGTGCTTGTGCGCATCCCATGGAGACTTGGGGAAAACCCCCCTTTATGCGAGGGGACATGGGCGAGCGCCGGATGCCACCGGAAACGCGATCAGACGCCCACCCTTGCCCTGCGGTTTCTGGAAACTAGTACCTCGGAGGTACTAGTTTTTTACCCCGCATCTTCGGCGGGAAGCCTCGGGTGAGCCACGGGAGCTCTACGCTTCCCAGATGTGGCGCTGTGATCGCGCCCAGAAAATCCGCCTATCTTCCATCTCTGTAGCGTGGCTAACGCTCCGTGTGACTGCAGCCAATGAACGTTTTAAAGGAGCTTGATTGAAGTCAGTCAATTAATAAGAGCAAAGCTTGAGTCCAGTGGCACCTTTAAAATTAAAAAGAGATGCTTGCATAAAGAAATCTGTATATATCTGTATGTATACCTTTAAAGAAAGCGGTGCTTTCTGCTTCAGCACTGTTCCATTTATGAAATGACTGGAGTGTTATTACATTGGCATAGCAAGCTGTTACCGCACAGACCCCCTGCCCTTAATCTGATTGATGTAATCGCTTATTTTGTGTTTTTGGTAGGGCCAAATGGTTCCCCTCCCACCTCCTTTTCCTGAGTCAAAACAGCCTGGGGTGCTATTTGCCCCGCTGTGAGGCTCCGCATGCAGTCTTTAGCCCTGTGCAGTATTCAGGACTGAGCCCAGACGGTAGGCTGGGAAAGCCTTAAAGTGTTTTCAGGAAGTGGGAAACGAAAGGTTGCACAAGGCTCAGGTGGCGTCACAACTTGTGTGTCTGCTCTGACCAGACACCCAGCATATTCACGCGAGTTATGTGTACATGAGATGTCTATTGGCTATGCCTCTCTGGCGCATGATGCACTTCCGAGTTACCCCTTGGTATTCAAACCCCCAGAAGTTAAACTGCTACACTTTGGAGAGATGTGCTGCAGCACGTCTGTCAGAAAGATCAGCCGGTTTGTCTTGGCCTTGTTTGGGGGGGAAGGAAGCTTTTACGATTCCCCCATCTTTCCAGTTGTTTAACAAATCTCTCCGGAATGGAGAGCGTGTCTGGCATTGTTTTCCCCGATTGCTCAAGAGGAAGGGAAATTGCTGCCATTGCTTCTTAGAAGAGCTATCAGTTGTAATAACCAAACAACAGCTTGACATTTTCTGAGTCTAAAAATACAAAAGTTTCACAACTTGTATCCGCCAAGAAGGAAAGGCAGACAGTTCTAGGTCAGTCTAAGGGGCTTAGAGGATAAAGTACCATCATTCTTTGTTGTGGAAAGGATTAATGTGCGTGGTTAACAATCGTTAGGGGGGCCACACGGGTGGGTTCTTTTGTACATTGCTCCGCATTATCAGGGTGCCATAACTAGGAGATGCATCTTATACATACAGACTGGCACATGTCTGATGCAATAATAAACAGACTCTTTTGCCGCCCATTTAAATCTTTTCTTCTGAAGACATTTTGAGGCCTTCTTGTCAGAGCTCATGTTTATAACTGGGATGTTTTATCATTTAATGCGTTCTGCCCGATAGGCTTTTTTTTGACATCTATGTAAAACCCTTGAATGAGGTAAACCAAAACTATTCATCTGTTTTTCTGCTCTTGGCTGGTGTCTGTGACCGTGGACGACTGAGGGAAAACAAACAGAAACTGCATTCAGGGAAAAAGGTGGAGGTGATGCAGAGCTATTCAGAAGGGCTTTTGCCTGGAACACTCCATGGCTGAGGTTGCTGTGAACCAGGTACAACTTGACAGCACATTCTTCTTCGGTGTCGTGGTTAAGTGCGCAGACTCTAATCTGGGAGAATAGGGTTTGATTCCCCACTCCTCCACTTGCACCTGCTGGATGACCTTGGGCAAGCCATAGTTCTGGCACAGCTGTTCTTGAAAAAGAG
>NW_015162566.1:138449-140532 GCF_001447785.1 Gekko japonicus
CTGTCAGAGCTCTCTCAGCCCCACCTACCTCACAGGGTGTCTGTTGTGGGGTGGGGAGGGGAAAGAAGTCTGTAAGCCACTCTGAGACTCCTTTGGGTAGTGAAGGGCAGGGTGTAAATCCAATCTCTTCTTCCTCTTCTTCTTCTTTACTGGCTGGAATAGCCCAGCTAAGTCTGAGCTCATCAGAACTTGGAAGCTAAAAAGGGCTGCCCGTGATTAGTACTTGGGTGGGAGAGCGGGGTTGGCCTGCAGAGGAAGGCAATGGCAAAGCCAGCTCTGCTCCTCTCTTGCCTGGAGGGCCCCATGGTTGGGGTCACCATGGCCTGTTATGCATGGGTATTTTCCCTCGCTTTTCACTGTGCATGTCCATCAGGTTTTCTTTGTCGTTCTGAATCGATTTTCTTCCCTTCGGCGCTCAGTTTACTTTCTGGTCGCTGTTTCTCCAGGTTTTCTGAGAGTGCTTTTGTGCTGATTCCCCCCCCCCCCCGCCTTCCCTCCCCGCCCAGAAACCACTTACTCAGGAGCAGTTCTCAGGAGAGCTCTCTCAGCCCCACCTACCTCACAGGGTGTCTGTTCTGGGGAGAGAAAGGAGATTGTAAGCCACTCTAAGAGTCCTTCGGGTAGTGAAGTGTGGGGTATAAATCCAACCTCCTCCTCCTCCTCCTCCTTCCACTGTGGAAAGTGTGGGGCATGTACCCATTCCTCAGCCCCTATTTTCAGGAAGGGAATCTGAAGAAATGAAACAAATTGAGGTGACCAGAGAGGAAGTTCTAGACCTATTGGGGAAATTAAAAACCAGTAAGTCTTCAGGTGCTGATGGCATACACCCAAGAGTTCTTAAGGAACTCAGATGTGAGATTACTGATCTACTAA
Organism: Gekko japonicus; assembly: GCF_001447785.1. Classification (NCBI taxonomy): domain Eukaryota; kingdom Metazoa; phylum Chordata; class Lepidosauria; order Squamata; family Gekkonidae; genus Gekko; species Gekko japonicus. The sequence goes on from NW_015162566.1 coordinate 139,323, forward strand.
CCCGTATATGTTACCTTCTCACTGTACCAGAAGACTGGAGAGTGGCAAATGTTACACCAATCGTTAAAAAGTGATCCAGAGGGAAACCAGGAAATCGCAGGCCAGTCAGTCTAACATCTCTCCAAGGCAAATTAGTAGAAACTGTAATCAAAGATAGAATAGTTAGGCACATAGAGGGACAAAGCCTGCTGAGGAAAAATCAGCATGGCTTCTGCAAAGGGAAGTCCCACCTCACCAACCTTTTGGAGTTCTTTGAGAGAGTGAACAAGCATGTAGACAACGGTGACCCAGTAGACATCATTAACAGCCATTCTCAGGTCTTGCAAACTTATTCTGATGATACCAAAAACATTTTTGAGAAATAAAAACTATTTCAGTGAGAGTATTCCAATATGAAACATTACAAACTCCAACTTGGGTTTTGTATGGGTGGGGGGCAATGTTCCCGCTAAGCTGTGGAGTCTTGTGAGCAAACATTCTACTTTGTGAGCTACCGGCATGAAAGTTGTGAGCAAGCAATTTGGCTGCTGCATACATTAGTTTGCTCTGGAGCCATCCTTCCTGAGCCAAGGCAAAAATGTGTGAGCCAGAGGCTAAAAAACAGTGAGCTAGCTCACACTAACTCAGCTTAGCGGGAACCCTGGTGGGGGGTAGAGTGACTGGTCCTCATGTATAAATAGCAAGATTTGCACATCATGACTTCTCATTCTGGAGGACAGTTTTTACACAGCTTTATTGCCTCATGTGGATCAACACTAAAACACACCATGGGGATAATTCTTGTATCCCAGCTGTGATGCCTTATGAGAGTACCTGCAATCCTTAGCCTGGGGCTTTATCTAGCAATCTTTCCTATGGGAGAACTAAAAGCACAATAGTGCTATTTCTTGTTTCATTGAGGAGCTTCATTAGCAGCTGCCAAAACACCACTACTTTCCCAGGGCATTTCATGCAGAGTACAGGAGCTGCGGTGGCTCAAGTGGTTAAGACGCTGAACTGCAGGCTGGAAGGTCGGTAGTTTAGCAGTTCGAGACCCGGGTGCCGCATGATGGAGTGAGCTCCCGTCTCTAGTTCCAGCTCCTGCCAACCTAGCAGTTCGAAAGCAAGAAATTGCAAGTAGATAAATAGGTACCACTTCGGTGGGAAGGTAACAGCGTTCCGTGCGCCTTGGTGTTTAGTCATGCTGGCCACATGACCACGGAAACGTCTT
>NW_015162566.1:141666-146457 GCF_001447785.1 Gekko japonicus
CAAGAGTTCAAATAGCACCTTTAAGACTAACAAATAGCACCTTTAAGACTAACCTTTAAGACTAAGACTAACTGAGTGGTGGGTGTGGCCTTATGACACACTTCCGGTGATGTCAGGGGGTGTGGCCTTATGACACACTTCCGGTGATGTCAGGGGGTGTGGCATATGCTAATGAGTTATGCTAATGAGTTCCCCTAGCTCTTTTTCTACGAAACGACCCCTGGTTCAACTTATCCTGCATCATGTGTATTGAAGTAGGAGGGTACCGTCTCTACAGGAGAGGCCTGCAGAGACATGTGTCTCCATGGAAGACCATGTGCAGCACGTGAGAACACAAAGAAAGGCAGAGATCCCTTCAGTGGGAGACCCCTATACTGATCAGGTGGCGGTGGCTACTGTAGAGTAAAAAGGAGAAGCCCCCCAGGGAGTTGGGAACCCCAAGGAGGGCAAGACAGAGTGGGGCCTGCAGGCCAGAGCGGGCACATTCTGCCACAGTGGCATACATTTGTTCACCTGCATTTTATCCTCACAACAACAACAACCCTGTGGTGTTAGGTTAGGCAGACAGAGAGTGGACCAAGGTCATCCAGTGAGCTCTGATGGCAGAATGAGGATTTGAACCTGGGGCTCCCAGATCCTAGTGTGACACTCACCCTGCTGGCTCTAGTTTTTGTCAGACTCCTGGACAAAGTTTACACTTAACAATACTGCCTTTGGCAGTGATTTGTTTATTGAGAAATAAGCATGTTCCAGGCTAGACCAGTACCGTGTCAGAACGGAGGTTCTGGCGGGAAAATCCAAAGATATGGACAGTTCAAATGAGCCCCCCCCTTTCAGTTACATCCAATCACAGTTCACAAATGTCCCGCATAGCTTCCGCGCTCTCTACACCCCCACCTGTGAATATACGGTTTCTTTATCTATGAGAGCGAAGCAGGCACAGTTTGGCTTCAAAGTCGTCCCTGTACAAGGGAGGTATCTTAGGAAGAGTTACATCAGCCTACAATAGAGCACGTCACACACTCAGTCATTCACACCCCCTTCAGGAATTTCTCTCCCCGTGTAAATCATGGCAAACTAGAGACTAAATTTGACAGTTTTGTTGGGGGGAGCTTTTTGGGGTATTTTTTGTATTTTTATATATGTGTGTGTGTGTACATGTGTGCACCTGGATGTCATGGTGACCTCTGGTAACCATAGGCGTAATCTTCGTGGGGGTGGCGGGGCGTCAGCCCCCGCCGAAATTTTCAGGAAGGTGCTCAGCCTCCCCCGGGGCCACCCTTGCTCCTAGCACAGCAATGCCTCTGGCCCAGCCCCAGCCACCACCACCCCGGGAAATTGGAAAGTCTACACCCTAGCACAGGGCCCTGATCTCTTCTGGAAGAGTGTTCCACCAGGCCAGGGCTGAAAAAGCCCTGGCCCTGGTGGGGGACAGAAGGACACTCTTTGGGCATGTGGAGCCCAAAGAAAAGGCAAACAGTCCCTAAAGCTAGATCCAGGTAGTCAGCCGTGTTGGTCCGAAGCAGTAGAACAAATTCAGAGTCCAGTGGCACCTTTAAGACCAACAAAGGTTTATTCAAGGTATGAGCTTTTGTGTGCATGCACACTTTTTCAGATACCTCCCATTCCATTGTATTTTAAAATGTGTGCCTGCACACGAAAGCTCATACCTTGAATAGTCCCTGAAGCTGTTTCTAATGGGGAAAACAGGACAGGAAGGAAGGATGAAGCCCCTACTTTCCCCTGGCAGCATTTGAAGCCACAGGAAACAATGGGGAAGTCTTTAAAGGTTGGTCTGTGTGTGAAAATGTGACTGAGGCTCAGGTTGGGCACTTGGAACCTGACTCACGTCACACATAATGTGTATTTTGGCCCTCAAATGTATTCTGTTGAGCAATCGTGGAAAGCAGAAGAGAAAAAACAAAATGATTGTTGTCTGGGAAGTGGGAATTGCGACCTTTCCAAGTACTGTCCCCCTTTCTGAGTATCATCCCCTTTTGCAGTGTGCGGAAAGCCGGATAATCCAATTGAGAAAGTGCAGCGGATTATTGGTGGTAGCACAGCACAGCCGGGCAGCTTCCCATGGCAGGCAAAAACTGTCATGTCTGGGCTCGGGCGTGCCGGAGGGGCGTTGCTGGGTGACCGCTGGATCCTGACAGCCGCCCACACCTTGTACCCCAAGGGGCGAGCCGAATACGGGCCCAGGCAGAGTCTCGAAGAGATGGCTGAGAAAGTGGAAGTCTTCCTGGGCGCCATCAATGTGACCGAGCTCCACAAGTTGGGCAACAAGCCCATCCTCAGGCTCTTTGTGCACCCAGACTACAACCCGGATAATGAGCAGAACTTTGACGGAGACATCGCGCTCATCGAGCTACGGGACCCTGTGACCCTCGGCCGCGACGTCCTGCCCATTTGTCTCCCGGATCCACAAAACACTTCTTTCTACGGCCGAGGGCGCGTGGGGTACGCCAGTGGCTTTGGCGTGGGATCGGGCTTGCCTGGGCTATCCAGGTCAGGCCCCTGCTGGCTCTAGTTCTGTCTAGTTTGGTGCTTGGACACTGAAGGCACATGGAAGAGGATTCTATCACGAAATCTAAAATGTACGCCTCTATATTAAATACTTTGCAAGTGTAGTTTTTAATCATTTTTTTAAAAAAATCATAAGCGGACTCATTAATATAGGAGACATTATTTTTAAAGGAGATGTCGCGATGATGGCTATTCTACCACTGTTTGTCAGTGTAATTGAATGTCTTGTGAGTGATGCGTCGAGGAGCATCTATAGTATTGGATTGGATCCAGTGAGCTTTTTCACTCAGCCTCCCCCGGTTCTCCTCCGCCATGTAAGCTCCTATCTCACGTGGCTTTTGTCCATGTAAGTCCTGTGAATCCTAGTATACCCATTTTGGCAGTCATGGGGGACTCCTCCCTCAGTTTTTCCTCACGAAAAGCCTGGCCGAGTCCAACCCATGATTTGTTACGGGCCAACGTTCCCCCATTTTTCTGGGGAAATGAGGTATCCACATAATGTGAAGTGTTCTTCCATGAGGAGAGACATCTGGATCTCTCAAACAAGTAACAACTGTGTGTTTATGCAGGGGTCATTTCCTGCAGGAGCGCACAGGAGCGGAGCTCCGGCAGTAAAGAGCCCAGGGGGCGGGCACATGCAACAAGCCCCACCCCCTGCTCCCAGCAGCCCTCAGTCAGAGCAAGAAGCAGCCAGGTAAGTTGCAGAGCCCCCCCGGCGCCCCGGCCCAAAAACGTCCAGTGGCACCTTTAAGACCAAGTTTAATTCAGGTAGAAGCTCTCCCCGGAAAAGCCCCTTAAGTTCTGAGAATTACATCCGTTAGTATTTTAAAATATTTTTTTGATAAATTTCTAACTGGGGGGGGGGAGAGACGGGGGGAAATCCTGAAAACGGGTGCGCAGTTTCTGCAGTAGCAAGAGTACTTTAGTTCTGTCATACTGAGCTTCCTCGAATTGATGTTAGAACTACATGACCCCTCTTCACAGGTAATTAAGCAGCCCTAGTTTCAGAGAGCCGGAAATGGAGGTCCCGGAGTCCTTTCATCCTAGTCAAAAGATGGGAGGGGTGCGGCAAAGGATGCTTGGGTGAAAGATACAGAAGTGCAATTTGTAATTGTAACCTGCTTTGTTAGAGCAGAGGGGAAATGCTGGGGGGGGAGGAAACTAGCATCTGTAAAAGGTAAAGGTTCCCTTGCTCGAAAGCCAGTCGATTCCGACTCTAGGGTTGTGGTGCTCATCTCCGTTTCCAAGCCGAAGAGCCAGCGCTGTCCGAAGATGTTTCCGTGGTCACGTGGCCGGCATGACTAAACACCAAGGCGCACGGAACTCTGTTACCTTCCCACCGACTTGAAAAAGAGCAGTTTCTGTCAAGAGCTCTCTCAGCCCCACCTGCCTCACAGGGTGTCTGTTGTGGGGAGGGGAAGGGAAAGGAGTTTGTAAGCCGCTCTGAGACTCCTTTGGGTAGTGAAGGGCGGGGTATAAATCCAATCTCTTTAGTACATAAATCTTTGTCATTTTTAGACAACTCCTGCCTCAGTGGTCTCTGCATTCTTCTTGCTCACCACAAAACTTTCCTCACGGCAGCAAACCAAGAACCTTTATAGCTGCTACCCCAATTATAACTGGGGAGAACAACACAGGGGAAAGTTTGACTTTAAAATGAGCCCAGTCCCCCAAAATCTCTTAAGAGGGTTTGTGGGTCCCTTTGGGTTGATCTTAGGAGCCTGTCACTCAAACTGTCCTGCCCAGATGGCATGAAAATGTGCTTGAACTGTGCTCGTCCCAAAAGGTCCTAGCAAAGCCAGCTTGGGAAAGAAATGTATTGAGGACAGGGACAGGATGTAAGGAGCATGATTAGAGCCTATCAACATGTTGATGCTCCCCCCACCCCAAGTGCTCCAAATTGGACACCCTTCCTTCCTTCTTTTCTGTTTGGTGTAGTGGTTAAGAGCACCGACTCTAATCTGGGAGAACCAGGTTCGTTCGTTCATTCATTCATTCATTCATTCATTCGTTCATTCGTTCGTTAATTTGTTCGTTCATTCGTTTGTTCATTCGTTTGTTCATTCGTTTGTTCATTCGTTTGTTCGTTCAGTTTATACCCTGCCCTGCCCACCAAGGCAGGTTCAGGGCAACTTACATAAAATTCGTATAAATACACTTAAAACAGTTACAGATAACATCATCATAAAATAACATAACACTTCATATTAAAAAGGTGGTTTGATTCACCACTCTTCCACATGCAGCTGCTGGCGTGACCTT
>NW_015162566.1:146768-148192 GCF_001447785.1 Gekko japonicus
GGAAGGATGGCTCCAGAGCAAACTAATGTATCCAGTAGCCAAATGGCTTGCTCACAGCTTTGATGGCTGTAGCTCACAAAGTAGGATTTTTGCTCGCAAGATTCCACAGCTTAGAGGGAACGTTGCTCACAGGGTGTCTGTTGTGGGGAGGGGGAGGGAAAGGAGTTTGTGAGCTGCTCCTTTGTGTAGTGAAGGGCAGGGTATAAATCCTTCCTTCCTTCCTTTCTTTCCCCAATCTCCCATTGCTGTCTGGCTTACTGTTTTAGGAGGATTCTTTGCAGGGTGGAGGGAAACAGGGACTGATAATGATGTGGCAAAAATAAACTTTAAGCTTGTAGCTGTTCCAGCCACACTTGCTTTCAGTTCCTGTGCTTGATGGTAGCTGGATTCAGCTGGACTCTTAGCTTGGTCAGCGGTTGACTACGGGAAAGAAAGTGGAATTTAACTTCTGAAAGCTAATTTGAGCACCTATTTTCCTCTATTTAAAGGGTGGAGGGAGTTAATGTCTGGGTAGGTTTTGTCCACCACTGCCATGGCTGGCTGCCATCCTTAAGGGGGGGGGGGGGAACCCCCCACCTCCTGCAGGGAAAACAATCCCATGCCTCCGGAAAAAATAACCCCAAAGGAGCATCCAAAACAAAATATAAGCAAGGAAACAGCGACGAGCACTTAGCTGTGGGGATAGTTGGGGGAAAATGCCTAACAAACTGCCCTGACCACACCAAACTCGACAAAAGAGAATGAAAACCACAAAGGGAAATAGCAAAATTGCTTTCCCCCACAATGCTCAAAAACAAAGTATGTTTTTACTGGGGGCAGGGAAGAATGTGGAAATAGCCTCATACTTCATGAGGTTGTAACCTTCTTGCTTTTTCTCTCCCCCCCCCCCTGTTTGCCTCGTCTCCTGCATGAAGGATATTTCTAGATGTTCACAATGCTACTTAGAACAAAATTACACAAAACAAGACATTTAAAAACAATACGCTGGAGGGGCCGTGCAGACCCCTCCAGCAGCACCAGCTTCTTCTTCTTCGTTTAAATAAACTTTATTGAACATTTTGAGAGCCAGTTTGATGTAGTGGTTAGGAGTGCAGACTCTAATCTAGGAGAACTGGGTTTGATTCCCCACTCCTCCCCATGCAGCTGCTGGTGCGGCATTGGGTCGATCACAAGTTCTCTCGGAGCTGTTCTGTCACAAGCAGTTCTCTCAGAGCTCTCTCAGCCCCACCTGCCTCACAGGGTGTCTGTTGTGGGGAGGGGAAGGGAAAGGAGATTGTAAGCCGCTCTGAGACTCCTTTGGGTAGTGAAGGGCGGGGTATAACTCCAATCTCCTCCTCCTCCTCCTCTTCTTCTTCCTTCACTCCCTGGCATCTTGCGGTCCCCCTGCAGCAGCCTTTTTATGATTAGCTCTGTCTCCCGTGGAA
>NW_015162566.1:149757-149880 GCF_001447785.1 Gekko japonicus
GGGGGGCGCATAGTGTTGGACTGGATGGGCCACTGGCCTGATCCAACATTGGCTTCTCTCTTATGTTCTCTCTCTTATGTCTTTTAACTCCGCTTTTGCAGCGGAACGGCACGGGTTGCTGAC
>NW_015162566.1:150122-153431 GCF_001447785.1 Gekko japonicus
CGGTTTTAATGCCATGCTTTTCTCTACCTTTTAAGGAGTCGCAGAGTGGCTGACAGTAACCTTCCCTTCCTCTCCCCACAACAGGCACCTTGTGAGGCAGGTGGGGCTGAGAGAGTTTGGAACATAAGAACATAAGAGACGCCAACGTTGGATCAGGCCAAAGGCCCATCCAGCCCAACACTCTGTACCACACAGTGGCCAAAAATACCAGTGCCGTCAGGAGGTCCACCAGTGGGGCCAGGACATCAGAAGCCAATGTTGGATCAGGCCAAAGGCCCATCCAGTCCAACACTCTGTATCCCACAGTGGCCAGAAATACCAGTGCCATCAGGAGGTCCACCAGTGGGGCCAGCCCTCCCACCGTTGACCCCTCCAAGCACCAAGAAGACAGAGCATCACTTGCCCCAGAGTCCCTATCTATACCTTGTGGCTAATAGCCACTGACGGACCTCTGCTCCAAATGCTTATCTAATTCCCCTTTGAAGCCGTCCATGCTTGTAGCCGCCACCACTTCCTGTGGCAGTGAATTCCAAGTGTGAATCACTCTTTGGGTGAAGAAGGATATTCCATGTGTTAATCACTCTTTGGGTGAAGAAGTACTTCCTTTTATCCGTTCTAACCCGATCGCTCATCAATTTCATGGAGTGCCCACGAGTTCTTGTATTGTGAGAAAGGGAGAAAAGTACCTCTTTCTCTACCTGCTCTTTCCCATGCATAATCTTATAAACCTCAATCATGTCACCCCTCAGTCGCCGTTTCTCCAAGCTAAAGAGCCCTAAGTGCTTTAACCTTTCCTCATGCGCCTTAACCTTTCCTCATAGGGAAAGTGTTCCAACTTACACAGTTCAGAGAGAACTGTGACTGGCCCAAGGTCACCCTGCAGGCTTCATTTGGAGGAGGAACAGGGAATCAGACCTGGTTCTCCAGATTAGATTGCACTGCTCTTAACCAATACACCATGCTGGCTCTGATGGGTAGCCAGTGGAGTCACTAGAATGGAAGGAAGAAGAAGAAGACTTAATTTTTATACCCCACTTTTCTCTACCTTCAGGAGTCTCAAAGCGGCTTACAATCGCCTTTCCCTTCCTTTCCCCTACAACCGGCACCTTGTTAGGTAGGTGGGGCTGAGAGACTCCTGAGAGAACCGTGAGTGGCCCAAAATCACCCAACAGGCTTCGTGTGGATGAGTGGAGAATCAAACCCGGCTCTCCAGACCAGAGTCCGCCGCTCTTAACCCCTGCACCGAGCTGGACTCGTGCTCTTTTCTACTGTTTCGATAACGTGATGGAGAACTTGACGGAAGCCGTGGAGAGATGCGAATATTTTGTAGAAAGCCAAGGAGAGCCTCGCTGCCAAGTTTTGGCTCCGGGCGACGACATAAATATCCCTTATTCTACATAAAGAGATAAGTGCTGGTGTGCGGGAAGCAGATTACTTTAAAACAGCGCCTTCGCGAAGGCAGCTGAAGGCAAATGAGAGGCTTGAACTGTGGCATGCTGTAACCTGCAGAGCGTTGATAGGTGGAGGGAGAGACTTGAGGGAATGTTCCTTTGAAATATCTCTGGCTGCCTCCACACCGGGAAAGCAGGAAACCCTCCCTCCTAGAGTTCTGAGCACGGTTTTGTTGCGGCTGTAACGAGGTTTAGAATTTTTTGTGATTTTGGTGGGGAGTGGAAAGGCGTTCTCTCCCACTGTCCCCTAAGTCTCACTTAGTATCAGAGAAACCTGCTGAGACCTGGGAGCAGGAAGAGCAACTGCGATCATTATTATTTTTTAAATGAAGTATGGTTTATTTAGCTGTTTGTGCAGAGTGATTTTTCTACACTCATATTGTTGTTGTTGTTGTTGTTGTTATTTAGCTACATTTATACCCTGCCCTTCCCGCAAGCATACTCAGGGCGGCTTACAAGTCGGTACAGTGCACCTAGTCTATATAAACATTTAAAACACTTTAAAATAGGTTAAAACAATCATACATTTAAAATGCTCGCAAAGCTAATCGTTCCTTCGTTAAGTCAGATGGCACGCCCTGGAATGTACCGCCAGGGATCCCGATTCAGCGGACTTCCGGACTCCTGCGGAGGTTTGGCTCTATATCTATGCTAGGGCCGGCCCTACACCACAGTTGTTCAAGTAGTGGTAGTTGGTGGTAGTGGTGGGCGGCTCCTAGACGAAGGCCTGGTGGAAGAGCTCCGTCTTACAGGCCCTGCGGAACTGTAAAAGGTCCTGCAGGGCCCTGGTCTCTTCCGGGAGCTCGTTCCACCAGTAAGGAGCCACCACTGAAAAGGCCCTGACCCTAGTGGCAATGAGCCTGGCATCCTTGGGGCCCAGAATAATTAATCGATGTTGTGACCCCGACTGTAGTTCTCTCTGGGGTATATATAGGGAAAGGCGTTCCCTCAGGTATGCCAGACCCTGGCCATATAGGGCTTTAAAGGTAAGCACCAGCACCTTGAAGCAAATTCGGTATGCTATTGGCAGCCAGTGCAGTGCCTTTGGCACAGGCTGGATGTGATCCCATCCAGGGAGACTCATCAGAAGCCTGGCTGTGGCATTCTGCACTAGCTGCAGCTTCCGGATTTGCAACAAGGGCTGCCCCATGTAGAGAGCGTTACAAAGCTATCAGTAAGGTTCCTATTCCCATTTTATGGATGCAGTGCTGAATGAACCCCTTGGCATTGTCACCCACTATCTGAAGTGGGATTTGGACAGGGGCTACCTAGGACAAAGTCTACCATTGTTTCTGCTGAAATCTGACGTAAGGGGTGGAAAGCAGAGATTGGCCCACAAGTCCTACCAAGCCAAATTGGTAGGAAGATGGTAATTGGATGTAAGCCAAGGTTGCCGGCTGCTAAATCTCTTGTCAGAGTCCTCCAGAGATCAGTGCTACGGGAGCCAGAGCCGAATCCAGTGTGGTGTAGTGGTTAAGAATGGTGGATTCGAATCTAGAGAACCGGGTTTGATTCCGCACTGCTCCACTTGAAGCCAGCAGGATGGCCTTGGGTCAGTTTGGTGTCCAGAGCCAGTTTGGCGTAGTGGTTACGAGCGCGGATTCTAATCTGGGAAAACCAGGTTTGATTCCCCACACCTCCATGTGCACCTGGCTGGATGACCTTGGGCAAGCCGTAGTTCTGATAAGAGCTGTTCTTGAAAAAAGAACAGTTTCTGTCAGAGCTCTCTCAGCCCCACCTCTACCTCACAGGGTGTCTGTTGTGGGAAGGGGAAGGGAAAGGAGTTTGTACGCTACTCTGAGACACCTTTGGGTAGTGAAGGGTGGGGTATAAATCCAATCTCCTCCTCCTCCTCCTC
>NW_015162566.1:153580-153764 GCF_001447785.1 Gekko japonicus
CTCCTCCTTCTTCTTCTTCAGTTCTCTCAGAACTCACTCAGCCCCACCTGCCTCACAAGGTACCTGTTGTGGGGAGAGGAAGGGAAGAGGATTGTAAGCTTTGAGACCCCTTAGGGTAGAGAAAAGTGGGCTATAAAAACCTACTCTTCTTCTTCAACCCTTCAGTCACCACAGGTAATACAAA
>NW_015162566.1:155337-159038 GCF_001447785.1 Gekko japonicus
GGGGGGGAAATGCGCGGCCAAAGTGCGGCTTTTGGAAGCCGCACCAAAATAGACACGCCGCAGCGGGATCACATGGATCCCCTGAGCCGCGGCACCATTGCTCCCTGGCACGATCAGATGCCAGGGAGGAAGCCACGGTCGGGAGACCGAGGCGGCCGGCTGCGCATGCATCCGCATACACAGTTCGGCCAGGAGCCGGGGATGCGCTGGCAGAAGAACGCGCCGGCGATCCCACGTCCACGCTTGCCGCAGCCGTTCTGGTAAAACCACCTCTGTCAGTGGTTCTTTTTTGCTGCGGGGTTTCCAGGGTTAGGGACAGATCGGGGACGGGTGTGTGCTGCTTCCCAGATGTTGCGGTGAGATCGCACCCGTTTGCTGCGGCCCTGATCCATCCCTCTCCCGGGCCAAAACTCTCTGTGTGACTGGGACCAGTGTCTGCTTCTCACGAACACGTGAAGCTGCCTCATACCGAATTCAGACCCTTGGTCCATCAAAGTCAGCACTGTCTACTCAGACTGGCAGCGGCTCTCCAGGGTCTCAGGGCCGAGGTCTTTCACATCACCCTAGTGCCTGATCCTTTTACCTGGAGATGCTGGGGCTTGAAGCTGGGATCTTCTGTATGCCAAGCAGATGCTCTGTCACACAACCTCTTCCCTCCCCTCTCTCTTTTGTCAGTCATGGGCCTGATTTTCCTCTCTTGACTCTTGATGGACATGGTTCTCCACCACAGATTCCCAAAAAAAGTGGAAATTTTTTGTGTGAGAGGCATGAGCAGAAATGGGAAACAGGATTGTTTTTTTTTGTGGGGGGAGACACGTTTTTGTTTTAAAACCATCTTTCTGTCCCACCCTTTCTTTGTGGACTTCAAGACAGCACATAAGTGCTTAGTTACGTAGTTTTATCTCCCCAGCCATGCTGTGAAATGTATTAGATTGCGAGTTAGCAGCTGGCCCAGTGTCAGGAAGTCCTTCACCTAAAGAGTCATTAACACGTGGAATTCACTGCCGCAGGAAGTGGTGGCGGCTACACACACAGACAGCTTCAAGAGGGGATTGGAGAAACATACGGAGCAGAGGTCCATCAGTGGCTATTAGCCACAAGGTGTAGAGGGAACATTCTGTCATGGGCAGTGATGCTCTGTATTCTTCGTGCTGGGGGGGGCAACAGTGGGAGGTTGTAATGATTCCATGTTTTGGTGTGTGTGTATTCCTTTAAATGTTTACCGTAGTTTGAATGTAGTAATATGAGAAGAGTGATAGAGGGTGACAAGTGTGATTTGATTGGCTGCTGACTGAGAGTGTGGGAGGAGGGGTGTCTGAGAGGATTCTGTGAATGTGTCTTGAGGAGATTGGGTGATATGAGAGAGACAAGTATGGTAGAGTTTTGAAGAGGGTCTGTGTGACTCTGAGAGTTATGAAAGGATTCTGTGTGTGAAGCTTGAAGAGAGAAAATGGTCTGTGTGACTATGGAATTCTGAGTCTAATTCTGTGTGAATAAGACCAACAGTTTAGTCTGTGTGACTAAGAGAGTTGATTCTATTCGGAGTGAATAAAACAAAGAGCCTGTGTGGCTATATATATGAGTGCATAAGCCTGTCAGAGTGGAGTTTGGAGGTTGAGAGACTGTAACACCAAACTTTGCCAGTTATATTTACAAGTTCCTTTCTTCAGTAACTGTTCAAAATAACCAGAAACCTATTTTATTCTTTATTAAATAAATCAATGTTTGTTTAAACGTATCCCAGAAATCAGTATGGTACTTCCTCAGGGCCACATAGTCCTCTGAAGTGCCCAGACACTAGGTCATACTACCAAAAGAGAGAGATTTGGAATTTTTAATTCCTGGTGGCAGCATAAAACTACCACGTTTATGTACTCCAATAGTGTTTAAAAGTGTTTAAAAGTAAACCCATTTCCCATTACCAGTTTGGTGTAGTGGTTAAGTGTGCGGACTCTAATCTGGGAGAACCGGGTTTGAGTCCCCACTCCTCCACTTGCACCTGCTGATGTGACCTTGGGTCAGTCACAAGCTCTGGCACAGCTGTCCTTGAAAAAGAGCAGTTTGTGTCAGAGTTCTCTCAGCCCCACCCACCTCACAGGGTGTCTGTTGTGGGGAGGGGAAGGGAAAGGAGTTTGTAAGCCACTCTGAGACTCCAAGTGAAGGGCGGGGTATAAATCCAATCTCCTCCTCCTCCTCCTCCTCCTCCTCCTATAAGCAAGGACGTCACAGAGGGCTTCTGGAGTTCTGGCCCTGCTGGTGGACCTCTTGATGGCTCCTGGGTTTTGGCCACTGTGTGACACAGAATGTTGGACTGGATGGGCCATTGGCCTAATCCAACATGGTTTCTCTTATGTTCTTATGTTCACCCAGAAAACTTCATACTTGATTGGGGATTTGACCTTGGGTTTCTTGATGCAAGACTGGCATTCTTTCAGCTCTTAAGCCATATATGTTCATTGTTCTTGGGTCTGATACCAAAGTGCAAAATGAGCAAGAGGGATACTATACTGGCTGGCTAGATTACTTGCTGTATTAGGGAGAAACTAACTACATACCAAAAATCTGTGCACAGGATTCAAGTTAGCTGCTGCCCTTGTTGGATAAGTACAGGCAGAGTGTGCAGAGCAGGGCGGCATTTGGCATCGAGGGGTCAAACGTGAGCAAGCATCGTGGCCTCTTGCCTGCCGTGGGTACGCAGTATTCGGCTGCTTACTTGGAAAGTGGGTCTTGGTTGAGCATCTCTACCAAGTGACTGTGAAAGCCACTGTCTTTTGTTCCGGCGCAGCAGATTAGCAGAGGAAGAAGGAGGGACTTTGCTGTCGTGAGCTCCTGTTCTGAATGACTTTACCTGGAGGTGATCTCTTCCGCCAGGCTGACTTTGACATTAAAAATGGAAGAGTCCAGGGACGTTTTCCACCCAAAGCTCAATGGGAAGTGGCAGGTGTCAGATTTTTGCAAATTTCTAAAATGTAATCTACGGGCGTCTCTTGACAGGGACATGAAGGCTCCAACCTGGAAATGAGCCAGCTGAAGCTATCACAACTAACTGGGAAAATGCTAATAATTCGAACACCAGGAAAGGAAGATACATTTTAAAAGCCCTGATTTCGATGTATAGAACCACAAGAGAAGGCAAAGCATAGTGTGTGCCACTTTGCTCAGTAAAAAAATCACAGCTGTGCCGCGCACAAGGCTTGAGGGGAATGGGGGCGGATGTATCGGTAATTGAAAGACTTACTGCAGAATGTCAGGAGGGGTTTTATCTTGAGCCCACACTCAGGGTAAAGCTAACCTAGGGTTCTCCAATGTGGAGCCCAGGGGCACCCACCAATACATCCCTTAGCACCTGCTGAGCTCTTCAGAAAGTGAGTGAGGCCAATGCAAGACAGGGCTTGTTATTGGCTGCCAGGGCTGGCTCGAGGTGTTTCTGCACCCTAGGCGAGGCTGCCTTGTGGTGCAGATGCCCACCTCCCAGTGGGGCCTGGAAACTTGGAGACCTCTGGAGCCAGCCACCCTTTTGCTGCCGCCACTACCGCCTCCTCCCCCCCCCGCCGCCACCAAAGGGGGGGAGGAGGGGGGAGGCACAGCTTGGCGCCCCATCCAGGGCCTGGCGCTCTAGGCGAATGCCTAGTTTGCCTAGTGGGTGAGCCGGCCCTGCTCCAGACACCCGTGGTGTGATTGTGCTGGCAGGTGCATTCCCC
>NW_015162566.1:159370-164136 GCF_001447785.1 Gekko japonicus
GACCTCTGGCCAGATCTGACATAAATGAGATCATGTTGGGCCAGGCCATGTGTGTCATAAAATGTAATGCCAGGTAGCGGAGATATAAACTTTATAAAGGACACAAACACAAAGGTTTTTTTTTAACTTAAAATAAAAACATGCTTAAAACATTAGCACTCTTGCGATATTTTGTTTATTTAACAGTGTCTGATAATGGACACCTCTTGCTCTGAATGATTGCATCAACATGTCTGTGTTGTTGCAATCTCGAGTATGCTGTTCAGGTGTGTATCTGTAAGCTGCAAACCTACGATGACGCAGCAGCAGCAGAACTGGAAGCAGAAGCAGAAGACAGCCAGTTCCACTGCAGGCCTGATAGAAGCCCTCCGGATGGGGGGGGGCCTGATCCACCCCCCAGGCTGCATGTTTGACACCCCTGCTCTAGAGGATCAGGGAGACTGTTAAGCACCCAGGTTTTCTTTAGTCTGTGCTGTTCCATTCAGGCCTGAAAAACTGTTGCTATGAGCTTCTTTTGCAAAGCAAAGAGGGAGTTTTGTTCTAGTATTAAGAGTCCAGGGAGCTGGGTCTTTCCATGATAGTGGTTCAGGAGTAGAAGCCCGCCCACTCCTTCTCCAGGCTTGGTGTCCTGCCAGTGGCTCGCCCATACTTCCAAACAAAGTTCAGGTAGTACTAATCTTGACATACCAAGGGCCAGACTCCGACTAAGGCAGGTTCATGGATTCATCACGGTCACCGCGCAATTCTTTTGCAAAGCAAGGAGGGAGGTACTACATTTGGCTCCACCTCTTTCAGCAGCCATTCTTCATTTGGCTCCGCCTCCTGTGGCAGCCATTTTGGGCTGGTGCTCACCACTCGCTCTTTTAAAGTTCCGAAGGTGCCAGCAGGCTTAAGAAGGTTGGGGACCCCGATCCAGCCCAATCTATTTTTTTTAGTCTTATTTATATATTTTCAAAACAAATGTCATTAACCAAAATACATTAATGTAGAAGGGCATTTCCATAACATTCGAAAACTAAGTCAGAATTATTGAGAGCCTTAACATTTCCAATGAGAGATCTTCTACAACACAGTACAATACCTAGGACCATTAGGACTACAGAGTTAAATGGGAAAGGAAAACAAATATTGTCTCTTCCCAACAAGCTTTTATACTAATGCTTCACAACAGTAACCATTTATGGTAGTGCAGATTTTCAGGTAGTATATCGTGTGTGGTGAGGTACGAGAATATTGGAAACCAGGTTGATTCAAATTTGGAACTGGAGGACTGACAGGTTTGTGCTCTATGTACTGTCACTTTAGCCGTCACAAATTGTTCCCACACTTTCTCGTGCCAAGCGGATAACGATGGAGGCAATGGAGATTTCCAACATGACGCTATTGTCAGGCGTGCCGATGCAAGGAGCAAAGAAATTGTTTCCTTATTTCTGACATCTATGTCGGTATCCCAGCGGTTTAGTAAAAAGATTTCAGGTTTAAAATTAAGATTGAGCGAGGTTATATCCTTGATCTGTTTTCGGACCCCCTCCCAGAATGTGCCTAATCTCGGACAGTTCCACAGTTCTTGGACAGATCCAGCCCAATCTATGATCTGCAGGTCTGCAAGACTTTCAGCCGACTGATCCACAGATCTCCAGTTGTGTGATTAGAATGCAGAGAGTTCGGTTACCAATTTGAATGGGTTGCATTAAAAAAATTGGCCTTAAAAAAAAATGTTGCATTCTAATACTTAGCACCATTTTATGTACTCTGGGCAGTCAATGGAGAATTCATGATGTCAGATAAGAAACCACAGAATTGGGAAACAACACCAGAGTCATCCGGTTCAAGCAGAAGTCCGATGGAACATCTCCAGAGTAGGTCACATTGATTATGACTGAAGTGTAACATCAAAGTGTGCTCGGGGCTGCAGGCAAGTGTAGTCGTGGCAAAACTGGCCAGCATATAATTTTCACACATGAGGGCATGCGTGGTTTTTGCCACAGTGACATTTCGTTCCTGCTGCAGTAATGTGTGTAAGCAGCCCGCAAATTAGCTTGAAACTTGGGTAACGGGGACAGGAGCTGTGGTTCCAAGGCAGAACATCTCCTCTGCAAGCGGAAGGTCCTAGGTTCAGTTCTTAGCATCCTATTTAGAAGAGAAGAGGGAAGAGGTTGGATTTATACCCCGCCCTTCACTACCCAAAGGAGTCTCAGAGCGGTTTACAAACTCCTTTCCCTTCCCCTCCCCACAACAGACACCCTGGGAGGTAGGTGGGGCTGAGAGAGACTGCTCTTTTTCAAGGACAGCTCTTATCAGAACTATGGCTTGCCCAAGGTCATCCAGCCAGGTGCAAGTAGAGGAGTGGGGAATCAAACCGGGTTCTCCCAGATCAGAGTCCGCGCACTTAACCACTATACCAAATTGGCTTAAAGGTTTTCAGGCAGCAAAAGTTGGGGGGGGGGGGGCTTTCTTTCCCAGAATCCCTTGAGTCCTGCTGTCAGTCAGGATAGATAAATACTGACCTAGAAGAAGAAGAAGAAGAAGAAGAAGAAGAAGAAGAAGAAGAAGAAGAAGAAGAAGAAGAAGAAGAAGAAGAAGAAGAAGAAGAAGAAGAAGAAGAAGAAGATTGGATTTATACTCAGCCCTTCACTACCCAAAGGTGTCTCAATTTCCCTTCCCCTCCCCACAACAGACACCCTGTGAGGTAGATGGGGCTGAGAGAGCTCTTGACAGAAACGGCTCTTTTTCAAGAACAGCTCTGACAGAACTACGGCTTGCCCAAGGTCATCCAGCCAGATGCAAGTGGAGGAGTGGGGAATCAGACCCGGTTCTCCCAGATTAGAGTCCGCACACTCAACCACTACACCAAACTGCCTACACCTAGGTGAATCAATGATATGATTTGGTATAAGGCAATGCCGTATGTTTAACAAGATTTATTGATTTAATATGCACAGTATATTGAAACTGTAGGATCTGGTTTCTCTAGCTGCAGAATGAGCCGTGCACAGTTCCCTCACTGCAAAAGAAGAGAAATTCATTAGATTGCCAGGTGGTTTATGTTGAGTTCTCTCTGGAATGCAGTTAAGGGCAATAAATAACAGTCCAGATTCACTGCTGGCCTGTGGTGTTGAGCTCTGCACAGTATCAGAGTTGTTATTCTTCCCAGTCCTTGAATGCACCTGGCCAGGAACTGGAAGAACTTGGTTTGTTTTCCCCCTTCCAAGTGGATTAAGATTTTCATCCCCATGATCAGTAAAAATCCTGAAAGGAACTATTCCGTGTCAGTTCATAAATTTGTATTTTTGTGTTTTCATAGATATTATTTTCTTGGCATTCTTTGCAGATGCACATGCTTTGCGGGGGAGGTATTTTTGCATTTTGTGTGTGTGCCTGTGCCTGGAAGTCACTGCAACCTCTGGTGACTCCCACTGGAGCGTGGAGCATGTTCAGAGAAGGGGCTTGATAGATTGCCTCTGGCTTCCCAGTCCTGGTATTCCTTGGAGGTCTCCCATCCAAATGCTTGCCAGGGTCGGCCCTGCTTAGCTCCTGAGATCTGATGAGATCAGGTTTGCCTGGGCTATCCAGGTCATGGAAATGATTTCCTTGGCAATCTTTGCAGATGTGCACGCTTTTGGGAGGGGGTATTTTTGCATTTTGTGTGTGTGTGTGCGCACCCGTGCCTGGAAGTCATGGCGACCTCTGGCGACTCCTACTGGGGCACGGAGCACATTCAGAGAGGTGGCTTGATAGCATGCCTCTGCCTCCTGGCCTTGGTATTCCTTGGAGGTCTCCCATCCAAGTACTTGCGAGGGTTGGCCCTGCTTAACTTCCAAGATCTGACGAGATCGGGCTTGCCTCGCCTATCCAGGTCAGGGTGCAGATGCACACTCTTGATGCTTGAATATGCTTTACAGCATATATATTATTGGACTGCAAGATCAAATCAGTCAATTCTAAAAGAAATCAACCCTGACTGTTCCTTGGAAGGCCAGATAATGAAACTGAAGCTCAAATACTTTGGCCACTGTGGTGTATTCAATGTGACCAAGATATGTATGTGAAGAATGCAGTGATTGAAACACCATGTGAAGCTTCGTCCTGGGCCAGGATCCTAATCCCTCAATTACTATTGGTAGCCCAGGAAGAGGCGACCAATCACCAACATCCAATTCCCTGAGAGGGAACACTTGTGATTATCGCTTATCGCTACAATCTTATAGGTTGTATTTGTGAAATAGAGCGTGGCTATGTTAGCTGGGAGTTTTCCCAATACTATAATATCCTTTTTGAGGTGTGGTGACCAGAACTGCACACAGCACTCCAAATGAGGTCGCACCATTGATTTGTACAGGGGCACAATACTCATCTCTTCCTCCTTATCCACCTCCGTGAACATAATTTAAAGCCAGACTTTGGAAATGAAGAGAGCATAACTGTTTCACTTGGCCCAGAGTAATGGCTCGGCCACTGCAGCCACACCAAGCATTTGTCGATTTAAAGTGGGAGCACGCTGAGGCTGTTGGCTGCGTGGGACTGAGTCAGCGGATATGGCTTGCCAGATCTCCCCCCCCCCTCCCTTGTGTTACTGGGATTGTTTTCATCAGGGCTATTCTTGGGCAAGAACGCACAGGAATGGAGTTCCGGCTGGCTCCCAAGTTGGCCACACCCAGCAGGAACTCATTAGCATAATAGGCCACACCCAACAGCAGAAACTCATTCAGATTGGCTACATTAGGGGTGTGTGGCCTAACATGCAAAGGAGTTCCTGCTACAAAAAA
>NW_015162566.1:164870-166212 GCF_001447785.1 Gekko japonicus
TTGTTTGATTTGGTTAACAATTTTGATCCAATATTTTTTTATTTCCTTGCAGGTCCACCAACAATGGAGGAAATCCGCCCTCTCTCCACATCCTTTCCAGCAAAGCGGTGAAGATGAGGGAAGAATGTGGGTAACATGTGGGTGCGGCCTA
This sequence comes from Gekko japonicus, assembly GCF_001447785.1. Classification (NCBI taxonomy): domain Eukaryota; kingdom Metazoa; phylum Chordata; class Lepidosauria; order Squamata; family Gekkonidae; genus Gekko; species Gekko japonicus. Next base: position 165,022 of record NW_015162566.1, read on the forward strand.
ATGTGCTAATGAGCTGTGCTGTCAGGGGTGTGGCCCAATATACTAATGAGTTCCTGCTGTTGGGTGTGGCCTATTATGCTAATGAGTTCCTGCTGGGCTTTTTCTGCAAAAAGAGCCCTGCTCAAATTTATAGACAGGGGCTGAACAGCAAATTAACATGTAACATGGTGAAGATGTGCAAAGACAAAACTAACAAACCTTAGCTTGTTATTTGGCTTGTATTTGAAAAAGTGTGCATGCACACGAAAACTCATAGAAAGCTCATAGAAAGAAAGAAGCCCTTTTCTCCCTTTCTCACATATCAAGAACTCGTGGGCACTCAATGAAATTGCTGAGCAGTCAGGTTAGGACAGATAAAAGGAAGTCCTTCTTCACCCAAAGAGTGATTAACACATGGAATTCACTGCCACAGGAGGTGGTGCCAGCTACAAGCATGGACGGCTTCAAGAGGGAATTGGATAAGCACATGGAGCAGAGGTCCATCAGTGGCTATTAGCCACAAGGTATAGATAGGAACTCTCGGTCTGGGGCAAGGGATGGTCTATATTCTTGGTGCTTGGGGGGGGGTCATCAGTGGGAGGGCTTCTAGTGTCCTGGCCCCACTGCTGGACCTCCTGATGGCACCTGGTATTTTTGGCCACTGTGTGACAGAGTGTTGGACTGGACGGGCCATTGGCCTGATCCAACATTGGCTTCTCATGTTCTTATACCAAGAATAAAACTTTACTGGTCTTAAAGGTGCCACTGGACTCTAAATTTGTTCTGTCCTCTTGGGATGGTACTTCGGAAGCAGGGAAACAGGATCTCCCCCCTCCCCTCCTTCCAGTGTGACATTCAAAGTAGGAAATTATGTCTGGAGATAGCTCACACATCTCACTGTGGGCGTTAAGTGCGGAGCGTCACTTCACTTCGAACTTACGGTGACCCTGTGAATGAGTGAGCTCCAGAATGTGCTCTCGTTGGCAGCCTTGCTTAGGTTTTGCCGACTGAAGGCCCCCGTGGCTCCCTCGATTGAGTATGTCCATCTCATGCCGGGTCTTCTTCTTCTCCTGCTGCCTTCAACTTGTCCTAGCATTACGCAGAGGTCATTTCGGGGGGGGGACGCGGGGGAACGCAGTTCCCCCGGGTGAGGTGCAGGGGGGCGGGGAACATTATGAAGCCCCGCCCCCTGCTTCCGGCCGCCCCGCTTCC
>NW_015162566.1:166236-169751 GCF_001447785.1 Gekko japonicus
GGTAAGTTGCTTCCTCCCCGCCTCTCCCCACCCCTGCCTGCCTGGGGCCAGGGAGGGCCTTGGCGGGGCTTCCTCGCACTCCCGCTGGCCTTGCAGGTCCACCGCCAGGCCCCTGATGTCAGGGGGTGTGGCATATGCTAATGAGTTATGCTAATGAGTTCCCCTAGCTCTCTTTCTACGAAATGACCCCTGGCATTACGGCCTTTTCCAGTGGCTCCTGTCTTCTCGACATATGTCAGAAATATGATAGCCTCAGTTTTGTCCTTTTAGCTTCTAGGGTTCAGGCTTGATTTGACCTAAAGGTAAAGGTTCCCTTGCTCGAAAGCCAGTCGAATCTGACTCTAGGGTTGCGGTGCTCATCTCCGTTTCAAAGCCGAAGAGCCAGCGCTGTCCGAAGACGTTTCCGTGGTCATGTGGCCGGCATGACTAAACACCAAGGCGCATGGAACACTGTCACCTTCCCACCGCAGCGGTACCTATTTATCTACTTACAATTTCTTGCTTTCAAACTGCTAGGTTGGCAGGAGCTGGAACTAGAGACGGGAGCTCACTCCGTCATGCGGCACCCTGGGTCTCGAACTGCTGAACTACTGACCTTCCACAGCCTGCAGTTCAGCACCTTAACCACTTGAGCCACCGCCGCTCCTACTATTTGATTTGATCTAGAGCTCACTTATTTGTCTTGTCTGGCACACCTCTCCCTACAAGGCATAATATCCTTAGCTGTGTTTTCATGAGCACCTGGTGTTCAGAGGCAGTTTGGGAAGGCAGCAGGTAATTATAGCATGCAGGTGGACCTCACTCATCAAGTACCTTCCTCATATGGATTTGAAACTGTTGTTGTTGTTCAGTCGCACAGTCGAGTTTGACTCTTCGCGACCCCATGGACCAGATCATGCCAGGCCCTCCCGTCTTCCGCCGTCCTCTGAAGTTTGCTCAATTTCATGTTCATTGAATCCATGACATTGTCCAACCATCTCATCCTTTGCCGTCCCCGTCTTCTTTGACCTTCAATCTTTCCCAGCATCAGGGTCTTCTTCTCCAGTGAGTGCGCCCTTCTCATTGGGTGGCCAAAGTATTTGAGCTTCAGTTTCATTATCTGGCCTTCCAGGGAACAGTCAGGGTTGATTTCCTTTAGGATTGACTGATTTGATCTTCTTGCAGTCCAAGGGACTCTCCAGAGTCTTCTCCAGCACCATAGTTCAAAAGAATCTATTCTTCGGCGCTCGGCCGAAGAATATTGTGTTAATTTTGTGTTAAATGATTAGAGGCAGTTGCAGCATGTAGCTACACAGCCCGTTAGCGGTGGCGCATGTACAGAACTGGCAAGGTACCAATCCTTTGTTTGAACAGTGAGGGACACCGTGTCATTTGATGTTAAAACGTTTGCCATCTGCATCTGAACTCTTTGGATTTCCTGATTATATGAGACTCCTTTGGGTAGTAAAAGCAGGGTATAAATCCAATCTCCTCCTCCTTCTCCTCCTCCCAACGTATGGTGACCCTATGAATTCATGACCTCCAAAATGTCCTGTTGTTTACAGCTTGGTCGTCTCTATGGAGCCCCACAATCCCAGTTTAAGAAAACTGGTAATTTTTGAGAACTCCAGCCCTTAATGTGGCTTTTTTGTTGTTGTTATAAATGTTTTAGTGATCTCTAAACAGGTTGTCACAGTGTGTTAGCATGAGAATTAACAAGAATCTCCATAAACAGACTGTAAAGCGATAGCCATTTGAGTGCTGCCTGTTATTCTACAACAGCTCCACATAAAAAGGCTTTTAATTACACACTCCTTCAGCTGTGGCCAAAGGGGACAGCTGCTGGCGGTGCATTTTCAACTTGTCTTGGAGCTTCTAGGTGAACGGTCTGTATGGTTGAAGGTGCACCATTGAGGAGGGGCTTGCGACAGTCTCAGGAAGAGGAGGAGATTGGATTTATACCCTGCCCTTTGCTACCTGAAGGAGTCTCAGGGCAGTTTGCAATCTCCTTTCCCTTCCCCTCCCCACAACAGACACCCTGTGAGGCAGGTGGGGCTGAGAGAGCTCTGACAGAAACTGCTCTTTTTCCAAGAACAGCTGTGCCAGAACTACGGCTTGCCCAAGGTCATCCAGCAGGTGCAAGTGGAGGAGTGGGGAATCAAACCCGGTCCTCCCAGATTAGAGTCCGCGTTCCTAACCACTAGACCATACGGAGGCTCTCACCCCTTTATGTTGAGCCAGTTTGGTGTTGTAGTGGTTAAGTGCACGGACTCTAATCTGGGAGAACCGGGTTTGATTCCCCACTCCTCCACTTGCACCTGCTGGATGACCTTGGGCAAGCCGTAGTTCTGGCACAGCTGTTCTTGGAAAAAGAGCAGTTTCTGTCAGAGCTCTCTCAGCCCCACCTACCTCACAGGGTGTCTGTTGTGGGGAGGGGAAGGGGAAGGAGTTTGTAAGCCGCTCTGAGACTCCTTTGGGTAGTGAAGGGCGGGGTATAAATCCTATCTCCTCCTCCTCTTCTTCCACTTCCCCCGCCTCCTCCTCCTCCAAAGAAATAGGCACCAAAAAGTCAGCCCCCTTGAAAATTCACCTGTGAGCTAATTCAAAATGCATTTACCTGAAAATAATCCCCAGTCTAAAGAAAGAGAAGAGAACAACGGAAAAGGAAAAACAAGAGATCTGTTCCACACAATCCAAGAAATCCATGGGGAACTTAAAGCACAATTAGGCATGGTGTAAAGTTCAACACAGAAATACATTAACTGAACAGGACAAAAATCAAGAAAAGAGGGGAACAAAATACTGAGGAACTACACAGAAGAAATGGAAGGATGACAGATTCCTCCAGAGAAGAAACTTTCGTAGAAGAGCCTTGATCCTGAGTTCGGAAGACTGTTAACAACACATCGATGCCAGCCTCCAGGTGGGACCTGGGGATTCCCCGGAATTGCAGCTCATCTCCGGACTACAGAGGTCAATTCCCACGGGGAAAATGGATGCTTTGGAGGGTGGACTCTGTGGCATTGTGTCCTACTGAGGTCCCTGCCCTCCCCGGGCTCCATCCCCAAATCTCCAGGAGTTCCCCGACCTGGATCTGCAACACTACCCCCCATCCCCCGCTGATGGCCAGGGAGAATCGGGCAACCCTAATTATAACAGGATGTTTTGGAGGTCGTTAATCCATAAGGTCGCCGTGTAAGAAGCAACTTGGCATCACGTACCGTACACACAGTCCCCATTGAAATCAGAAAGTCTCTTTTCACCCAAGTAGATATGCTTGATTACTTACTTACTTACTTACTTACTTACTTACTTACTTACAGCATTTACCCTCTGCCTTTCTGTCCTCATCAGGGCCACCAAGGCAGCCGACAGGTTAAAAACATACTTAATAAAAACACATCTTAAAAACCACTAAAACCCCCATCATTCAGTCAACTGAAACCACATGTGGTGGTTATGCAAGAGAGCAAAAAGATATTGGGCATGGATTCATGAAGTATTGCAAAATATATTAAAACAAGAAAGGGGAGCCG
>NW_015162566.1:170562-173580 GCF_001447785.1 Gekko japonicus
GTTATAGACTAGAACAGCAATTATACCTGTACAAATTGTTTGCAAAAAAGACTATAATAATTTTTAAGGTCCTAAATTGAAATTGGTATGGAAAAGGCACTTGAAATACAATTTATCTATAATGTACACCCCCCCAAAAAACCTGAAACCAAGTTGAAATACCCGCACAGTACAATCAAGTACACATACATAAAAAACAACAATTGAAAACAGGGCAGGAAGGAGGGGATCACAGAGGAAAGTCTTCACCCGCTGGATAGAGGGATGCGTGTTGATCAAAACCAGAGGCCGGATTCTTTCCGAGACCAGGTTGCCTATTTCCTGTAGCTTCCTGATCACAGAACAGGTCGGTTTAGGCATCACGTTTATCACTGCCTTGGAGACCCTATTGGGGTGGAAAGGTGGCGTGGAAAGGTTTTGAATAAAACAATTTATTTACAAGCAGGGACCCGTGAAACTTGTGAGAAGGGGGATCCTTTCCCCCTTAACTTATTTGCCCATCCATCTTTGGGCTCCAACTCCTCTCCCCCTTGCCAGAACCCACAAGAAATTCATTGGGGGGGGGAGGGAATGTTACACACTCTTCTTCCAGTCTGCCTTCTCTCCCCCCCCCCCGTTGCTCTGCCTGCCCCTTAAGCCCTCCCTGCTACACAGGCCTCTGGTCAATCTCCCTCCCCACTGCTCTGTCCATCTGGCCAACCCTCTCCCCACTGCTCAATGGGGAGTTAAGGCAGTGGCCACTCATGCTCTCCCTTTTCCCCCTGCCCACATGGAGTACCGGTGGCTCCACCTATCTGTCCACATGGTGGTGGCAGCTCCTCCATCTCCCGCAGTAGGCTGACAGAAGCACCTTTTCTGCATTCACACAGACAACTCTCCTCTGTTTCGGAAGATTTATTCCCCCCCCCCTCCATTTTCCTAACTTTCAGGATTTTTCTGCAAATCTTGGTGTCTCCTCAGATTTGTAGAAAGATCTCCCTAGTCTCTGCATGACCCCAGTCTGTGGATTTAAGTATCCACAGATGGGGCCATGTTGGGAATGGGATGTATTGATTTTATTTCTTTAGGTCATTTATAGCCCAGGTTTCTCATGGAGAATTCTGGCTAGTGTGATTGTCTACATGCAGGCCAAGTGCGTCTCTTTGCATGTGCAGATTGTGTAGATGGCTGCTTCGTTTGTGACGAGCTGTCTCTTTCTCCTTCACCGAGTAATATTGCCACTACTTTTGAATTATTCACCGCTGACCTTTAAGGGGGATGAAAAACTGCAAGTTAACCAGGCTTGCTTGAAAAGATGCAAAATATGCTTCACTGGCACACAGTGTCTTTGCATTGGGGATTAGAAGGAAAAGAACATGGCGGGGAGATAAGCAAGCTAAAGCCCTCCAAATCATAACAGACTCTGAGCACGCGCTTCAGCCCCTGCGAAGTGGGGAAGCGTTGGGTGGTCTTGCTGTCAGGCTACAGGAAATATCTTACAGTTGTTGCAAAGAGACAGCAACATTTCACTTTTTATTGCCCTGTGCTGTGCAACATAGGCCATTAAGAAAAATCAGGAGAGGGGGCTTTTATAGGCTTGAGATGTGGGGAACTGAGAGCCTTGATTTAGCTAAAGGTATGTTTGTCTGAAAAGGAAAATGGTACTTCTGTTGCTCAGTTTTTTGAACTGCCTATGATACGGTCTGGCTGGCTTAGACCGAAATGTCATGAATAAGGTAGTGTAGCCCAGTAGTCTTCCGTATTTTCAGACCCCCCCTGCAATATGGGTGTCATTTTTATGAATGTGTTACCGTTTCCTGTGTTTTTGTAATTTTATTCATTTTTAATTAAATTATGTTTAAACTGTCCAGTTTGAGTTTAACATTCTGAGTCACTTGTGTTCAAACAGATGGTCTAATTTCAGTTGAGTTTTTTGTAATGTCTGGTCTCTGGTGAATCACACATTTCACGACTGTCCAGCTGGCAATTTGTTTATTTTATTTATTTATTTATTCATTGAAATATTCCGACCCTGCTTTTTCTCTTGGTTCAGGCAGACGTGAACCCAATTTGAACCCAAACTATGGCATGTTGGATTTCTGCAGCTGTTAGTCAACATGACAAGAATGTTCCAGGTTGTCTATCAGGTATTGGGAGGGATTGTTTCTTTTTTTAATTAACATATGAAGGAAAATAACTTTACAACATCTAAGACAACTTATAAAGATTCCATATAACCACAGTGAATGAAAGCATATCATTATCCCAGCTCAGAGTCCTGTGTCATACAGTTCCTCATGTTATCATGATAAATCCAACATCTTGACATCTTGGGATTTCTGAAAAGTCATGAATGTAAGCAGGTTATATAGGCAGGGCTTTTTTGTAGAAAAAGCCCAGCAGGAACTCATTAGCATAATAGGTCACACCCGACAGCAGAACCTCATTAGCATATTAGGCCAAACCCCTGACGCTGCAGCTCATTAGCGTATTAGGCCACACTCCGTGCCTTCCCTTGGCTTGCCCGGGCATCCCCGTGACTGCAGGGAACCTGGGCAAGCTGGCCCTTGGACAGGCTGGGGAAGGCATGGGGAGGCATTTAAATGCCTCCCCGATCCTTCCAGGGCCCCCCCGGCTGGCCAACCTCAAAGTCGCTGGGAGAGTCGCTCTCCAGGCCTTCCCTCTGTAGCCACGCATGCAGAGGTTTTGGCTGTAGTGGGCGAGGCCAACTCTGAAGCCAGCCGGAACTCCGTTCCTGTGCGTTCCTGCCCCAAAATAGCCCTGTATATAGGTATTTCATTTTATGAGGCTAGTCTCTTTTTTGTGGGATAACCTTTCGTTCCCACATTTTTTCAAATGCATTCAGTCCCCCAGGCGGGAGCACATCAAGCCTGGGTTGAAGGCGCTGCACTGGCTGCCAATAGCATACCGAATCCGCTTCAAAGTGCTGGTACTTACCTTTAAAGCCCTACATGGCCTGGGTCCGACCTACCTGAGGGACCGCCTTTCCCCGTATATACCCCCAAGAGCACTTCGGTC
>NW_015162566.1:173843-187750 GCF_001447785.1 Gekko japonicus
CTGGGGAAGGCATGGGGAGGCATTTAAATGCCTCCCCAATCCTTCCAGGGCCCCCCCTGGCCGGCCTGCCTCAGAGTCGCTGGGCGGGAGTCGCTCTCCAGGCCTTCCCTCTGTAGCCACGCATGGAGAGGTTATGGCTGTAGTGGGCGAGGCCAACTCTGAAGCCAGCCGGAACTCCGTTCCTGTGCGTTCCTGCCCCAAAATAGCCCTGTATATAGGTATTTCATTTTATGAGGCTAGTCTCTTTTTTGTGGGATAACCTTTCGTTCCCATATTTTTTCAAATGCATTCTTGTTACTGTTAACATATACAGGATTGTTAACCTACTTACATTTTGGTATCAAAACTACATAATAAAAAGTAGTTCTGGAGTACAAGGAACCGTAATACAATACCTGAGGATAGAAGACAGAATGCTGTCTCCTGATACCTTTGTACACGGGCACAAGACAACCATTTATGGAAAAGAGAGATGCCACGGCGTGATTATTTTTGTAATATTTTCTCTCAGAAGTTGAGAGTAACTGAGAAGGAAGAACCTATTGAGGTCAGAAATTTCTACACCCATGTATTTATTAATAATAATAATAATAATAATGCTTTCGATTTATTGATCGCTCTTTCCCACATACCTGCGGGCTCAGAGCAATTTACAGTTACTCTTGAGACAGTTGGACTAACAATATCTGTGGGGATAGGGAAGACAAACATACAGCATTAATTACACACACATTGCAGCTAGCCGGGCTTCATCTGCGGGCTGGTTCAGTCGTGTTCCTACGGCATCTTGTCGGCTGGCTGATGATGTCTGGCTTCTTGATGTTGTGCAGCCACACACTGCCACTGCCTGGCCGACTCGCTTCACTGCAGGAAAACCGACAGTTATTTCGTCTTTCCGGTCGCTGCGCCTCAGAAGTTGCCTCGGCAGCTAACACCTTCCCGAAGGGAGGGGTGTGCCCACCCCCTTACGGGTGGTCCCCAATTTATCTACTCGCCGAAGCTTTCGAATTGCTGGGTAGACGATGAGCTAGGACAAGGCTTGGTTGCTCACACCAGCACGGGGCTAGAACTGCCAAAGCATGGCAGTTCAGATGTTATTGTTAAGCAGGGGAAAATCCCCTGTGCCACCGCTCCCTTTACACTGTACCCCCAAACCTTTCCCCATTTTTAAACAAAATATTTGACAGGTTAACATTGGAAATACAAAAAAAAACCTTTATATGTGTAAGAAAAGATATTATTGCCACCTTCTATCCCCAAAGCCCTGACTTGGATGGGCTGGGCTAGCCTGATCTTGTCAGAGCTTGGAAGCTAAGCAGGGTTGGTCCTGGTTAGTACTTGGATGGGAGACCATCATGAAAGTCCAGGGTTGTGATGCAGGCAATGGCAAACCACCTCTGTTCATTTCTTGTCCTGAAAACCCTACAGGGTCACCATAAGTTGGTACTCTGAGAATCTCACCTCTCTGTATCTTTGCCGTCAAAAAACTTCTAATTTACAAATAATGAAAAATCGTAATACTACCATTACTAGGGGATGCTACTATTTCCAAAGGGATTACCATACTACCAGATAACCAATTTGTTGTAGCGCCCCAATCCACAGCCTTCACATTTCCTAACATTAAGTGAATGGGAGCTCATTATTGATGCACAAACCTGTGCCCCGTGTGCTCCCGGGGCCGAATAAGGAACACATGGTTGGAGTCCAAGGAGTGGATAAATATCTGTTTATTGCAATAATCAGGAAAATACAGAACTGGATACCTTGGCACCCAGTAACACCAAGCTGTATTCTGCCCCAACCAGAAATGGCAATAGGTCTTATACGCCAAATGACATCATTACAGTTTATATGTTAAGAAATCTTTAACTGGTATCCAACAGGTCTCATCATCAGTGCATCATATTAGCTGGCGTTTCTCTATTGGCAAACCCTTATCTGGATCTTAAGTGTCAATACTTACGTCATCTTATCTGGTCCCGGAACAGAGGGGCTTCATTCTGGCATCATTCCTGGCTTGTTTGCTTCCATCTTATCTGGTCCCGGAACAGTGGGAAACATCAATGAACAGAGGGGCTTCCTTCTGGCATCATTCCTGGCTTGTTTGCTTCAGCATGAAACTAGGGAGTTTCCCGATAAGATACATAAAACGTAGCTCTTGGCAGACCTTCTGGGGCCAGGTGCTCAGCTCTACCCAAAAAGATATTTGTTTTGAGAACACTCTTGTCTTTCCATCTCGTAGCTATACTTTCAGAATGTCCTTCAACCGGGGAGCTTATAATTTCAAATATGCATTCCATTCCATTATTTTCTGAATCTATCCAAAAGAACCATTGGTAATTAAAAATGCTCTCGTTAACTCTATTCTACGTCTCTTCTACCTGGGTTAAGTGCTAAGGTCTAGATTCACTTAAAATCAGACTCCTAATAAGGCATAGTGACAGCTGTCATTCTACATGTCAAGAAAAATATCAAAAATCACATTCATCAATCACATCCATTGATCCTTTGTCCTGCATTATGGAAACCAATTCTTTTACTGCCAGGTCCGGGGGAGAATTATCAGGAGAGGCATAGTTTGTTACTTATTGTGTCCCACCAAAAGAACCATTGGTAATTAAAAATGCTCTCGTTAACTCTATTCTAAGTCTCTTCTACCTGGGTTATGTGCTAAGTCTGATTCACTTAAAATCAGACTCCTAATAAGGCATAGTGACAGCTGTCATTCTACATGTCAAGAAAAATATCAAAAATCACATTCATCAATCACATCCATTGATCCTTTGTCCTACATTATGGAAACCAATTCTTTTACTGCCAGGTCCGGGGGAGAATTATCAGGAGAGGCATAGTTTGTTACTTATTGTGTCCCAAGTTACTAATAAACCCTTGACAATAGAATTATCATAATCATGGTACTTCCTCTCTTCATATTTTTTGCCCCAAGTACATCTCAAGAGGCATTTTAACAAAAAGTTGCTCAAGCAGAGTTAGATCTTCATCTTGTTCCTTGCAAGCTGAATTCTGTGCTCAGTACTGAACTCTGCGTGATCTTGCAAAACACCAAACTCTTCTGTTTCTCCCGAGCTAGTATATTCACTCCAGGAACAACTGAAGCTGCCTTATAGTGAATGAGACCCTTGGTTCATCAAGGCACAGATTGTCTATTCAAACTGGCAGCGGCTCTCCAGGGACTCAGGGACTCTTTCACTTCACCTCCTGCCCAGCCCTTTCAACTAGACATGCCAGGGATTGAACCTGGGACGTTCTGCATGCCAAGCAGATGCTCTACCACTGAGCCATGACCCCTGCACTTGACTCTGTTGACAAGAGGCTTATCACCCTTCAGGCTTATCAAGCTCATTTTCTTGTTATTGTTACTTGCTTTTTAATTTTTTATTTAAAATAAGCTCACTTTTTTTCTGTGTACAAGACCCGAAGCCAGCTGGTGCACGATGCAAGTACTTGTCAGATAGGAACAGGCAGGGCTCTTTTTGGGCAGGAACGCACAGGAACGGAGTTCCGGCTGGCTCCCAAGTTGGCCACGCCCAGCAGGAACTCATTAGCATAATAGGCCACACCCAACAGCAGAAACTCATTAGGATTGGCTACATTAGGGGTGTGTGGCCTAACATGCAAACGAGTTCCTGCTACAAAAAAGCCCTGGGTTTTGACAACAAACAAGGTAAACAGAATAAGAAGCAAAAGGTGGGTGTGGCTGGATGAGCACACTTCTGGTAACATGGGGGTGTGGCCTAATGTGCTAATGAGCTGTGTTGTCAGGGGTGTGGCCCAATATGCAAATGAGTTTCTGCTCTTGGGTGTGGCCTGCTGGGCTTTTTCTACAAGAAGAGCCCTGGGGGATTTGTCTTTCGTTCTGTTTGGTGGCCATCTTCCTCTTAAGAGTCCTGTTGAAACTCATAACTTTTGACCAGGCTGGTTTTATGTGGTGTTTGTGGAGTGCTTGCAGAGGCAAAAACCTACTCTGTAGAGCTTTGGAGACTTGTCAGTTAACATCACAGCTGCCTCAACCTCCTATCCGGGCACATCCTGTTGGGATATCTTTAGAAGCCTTTAGAAGACAAGTGAAAAGGACTGCAGAGAAACTTCTAAGGTTTTTTGGATTTTTTTTTTTTTACAGATAACGATGCCGATGCTTGCAGCATATTATCGTGGTTTTTCAGAGTCAGCCGCAGAAGAAAAGAAAATGCTATTGCATGAATAATTTACACCTCCTGCTCTCCCTCCAACGCCTCTAAGTTGGGTCTCTTTATGTGTCAGAACTTTTTGATGCCTGCATATTTTGTGTGTGTGCTGGTGTGCGCTTGCGTTGCTACCAGTGTGAATATGTGACTCACACATTGTGAACAGAGCGACTTAATGAGAAATTAAGTGGCAGAATGTATGTCTCTCGCCTCCAAATGTAAATTCAGAGGCAAACTGAAGGAGTGAGAGAGGATTCGGAGCAAGACAGCTGACATTTTGGGGGGACCATTTCCCTTTATAGTTGTGTGACTGTCGCTCAGGCCAATGTGGCAGTCAAAACTATGGCGCCTTGAGGAACTCCAAGGGCTTCCCCCCCCTACAATGTAGTTAGAGGGCTGGTTCCCAAGTTACAAAGACTAGGCTCTGGAATTCCATCATGTGTGGGTCCAGTTCAGATCAGCACTGCTGGGGAGAGGGTAGTTAAGCAGCCTACCAACTTCAAACAGCCCCATGGAGCTCTTATTTGGGGAAATTTGTGTATTCTAATGGATATGTTAGGGAGGTATTAATTGGGAAATTTTGGGAATTCATCGTCAATGTTCTGTAATGAGAAGTATTGGAGCCTGCTTTTAGAAGCTAGAAAGTAGAACACACTCAGAATGAACTCTGTTATATAAAAAAAGTTCATTTGTAGAAAATAAGCTTACAAAGCAGAATGCAAGATGTACAGCAGAATGCAGGAGGCAGAATGCCATCGATCAGGACGCTCTCAGCTTCAAAAAATGCTGGTTACTTTTAAATCCTCTACACTCCCAGCCCTGATATTGAAGCGAAGGAAGCAGCTATCTCATTGGGGCATAGCCTTGACAGGTAGACATCTATAGGAACATATTTATTGATAAGGATAGCAAACCAGGAGATAGCACACAGCTGCTCTTGTCAGTGGAGGACCGGATAAGGCATACCATCCCAATTATACTTGAGGATGGAAATCACCTGGTCTTCACTACAATGTATAACTAATTGGGAGGAAGCATGTTCATAAATGGAATTAAAACAAACAAATACGGGACTAGGGAGAAGAGGCGTGCGAGGAGATTGTAAATTTGTGGTTGACCAATCAACTAACTAACAGGGACTTTTTGCGGTCGTGATAGGGCATTAGAAGCTTGCATATGTTAATTAGGCGATTGTATAAAAACTGTATGTAACCACAGAACTACGAAGCCCTTGGCCTGAGTTTCTGATCTCAGGCCCGAGTCTCTAAGCTCAGGCTGGGTTTTTCTGGTGCGCATCAGATAAAGATCTTTATACCTCCACTTTGATTTTCTGCCTGATTTCTTCGTGGGGCAAAAATTATTGCCCTGGGGGAAACGTTATTGTCACTAACAGATACATACATTTCCCCAGCAGCGCAAACATCAGCTCCATGGGAAGAAAGGCTTCAGCACGCTCCGTTCCTGTGATGTGGTTCCAATCTGAATCGGGCCCATGTGTGCCTCAGAGGCAATGTAATCCATCAGCCCTTTGAAGCATGTTTATCAGCTTTACCTGTGACATGGCTTTAAGAATCCTGGGACTTGTAGTTGAGTGGGGTACTGAGATTCTATTGGTGGAAAGTGCTGTCATGTGACAGCTGACTTACGGCAACTCAGTAGCATTTTCAAAGCAAGAGACATTCAGAGGTGGTTTGCCATTTCCTGCCTCTGCGTAGCAACCCTGGACTTCCTTTGTGGTCTCCCATCCAAGTACTAACCACGGCTGACTTTGCTTAGCTTTAAAGATCTAAGAAGATAGTGCTACCCTAGGTCATCCAAGTCAGAGTGAGGTTTTATTACACATCCTCAATGTTTAGTAGGGGTGCATCTTTGTTTATTGTTTAAACATATTTAACTTTCTCCACCTGATAGTCCAACTCTCGCAGCCATACATGACTACTGGGAATACCATTGCTTTGACCATGCGGACTTTTGTTGGCAGGGTGATGTCTCTACTTTTTATCATGCTGTTGAGGTTCGCCATCGTTTTCCTCCCAAGGAGCAGGCGTCTTTTAATTTCATGGCTGCTGTCACAGTCTGTGGTGATCTGGGATCCCAGGAACGTGAAGTCTGTCACTACTTCCACGACTTCCCCTTCTAGAGCACTCACTGGAGAAGACCCTGATGCTGGGAAAGATTGAAGGTCAAAGAAGACGGGGACGGCAAAGGATGAGATGGTTAGACAGTGTCATCGATGCAACGAACATGAAACTGAGCAAACTTCAGAGGACGGCGGAAGACAGGAGGGCCTGGCGGGAGCTGGTCCATGGGGTCGCGAAGAGTCGGACTCGACTGTGCGACTGAACAACAAAAAATGTGTATAATGACGATACTGTATTGAAGAGTTCAGTGTGTTCATTGTTACATACTAGTTTTGAACTTGCTGTCTTGCTAGTCTTGTTGCAGCTGAATGAGACTGTTTCTGTCCAGATAATGTACTCTCTTTTCTACAAAAGTTGTTCTCTACTTCCAACTTTTATTTTTTCCTAGCTCTCAGATACCAAACCTAAGTTATACATGCTAAAGGTAGCATTGGGTATGGTTCTCTCTCTCTCTCTCTCTCTCTCCCTAGTTTTGGGTATATTCACTATCTTGCTTGTAGAAAGTGAGGGCATTTATACTTTGACGTTTCCATAAATTTGCCAGATAGTATAATTTTATACATTAATTGAATGATATAATATACATTTTATGCAGTTCAAGCGGTAAAAACAAATTTTGGTTTGATTTGGTTTGATAAGAAAATACTGTATTCACTCACTGTATAGGACTATCTATACCAGGGGTGGCCAAACTGTGGCTCGGGAGTCACATGCGGCTCTTTCACACATATTGTGCGGCTCCCGGCCGGGTAGCTGGGGAATCCTGGGACTCCCTTCCTCCCATCTATTTGCTTTCTTTGTTTCTCTCTCTCTCTTTCTTTCCACCTCTTTCCTTCTTTCTTTCCACCTCTCTCTCTCTCTCCCCCCCTTAGACAAATATCATTAGCAAACAAATAAATATCTGCCCTGGCCACATGTGCCGGAAAACGCGCGCGGGGGGGGGAGGCATGGTTATTTGCGCCGTCGCATTCTGATCCGCCATTATGCGATCAGACGTGACGACGGCGCACCGGGGTTTTGTCCTTCGGTGCACATTGCAAAGAGGACGGCCGGAGGGAATAGGCGTGCGCCGACGTGATCACACAGAACGAGTCTGTCTGGAGCCCGTGGCAAACCATTTTCTAGTAGATCTTTGCAGGTACTTTTTAACTGCGCATCTTCGGCGGCACGCCACGGGTTGGCCATTGGTGTGCTACGCTTGCCAGATGTTGCGGTGTGAACGCACCCCGAAAATCCGCCCAGCATTCGTGCCTTTCGCGCGGCAAATTCTCCGTGTGACCGGGGCCATAATTGGGCAAATAAATATCATTATCAATATCAATATCTGTCTTTACCCCTTTTGTTTTTGGCAGTCTCATTTAATGTTAATAAAAAGCAAATGTGCATATTTTAAAAATAAAAATGTGTGTAATATTTATGTCTTGCAGCTCTCAAACATCTGATGTTTATTCCATGTGGCTCTTACACTGAGCAAGTTTGGCCATCCCTGTTCTATAGAGTGCAGTGGAATGTGTAATAGCCCAGTTCCACCAGATCTCAGAAACTTGGAGGGGAGACCACCAATGAAGATTTTTCAGAGGAAAGTAATGGCAACCTCTTCTGTTTCACACTTGCCTTCAAAGCCCCTTACTGGGGTCACTTGTAAGTCAGCTGCAACTCAATGGCATCTCTCTCTCTCTCTCAGAACACAGAGCCTTTTAGACAAATAACATTGAAACAGGAGTTTAAAAGGGCTAAATACCCAGATCATTTTGCCCTATGGCTTCAGAATTTCTGGAAATTTCACATTTGTATTTAAAAGAGGGTTTCCCCCCCTGTTAAAAGTGACGTTTTTAATAAAACTATTCTTTTTGCACATTGTGTGCAGTGACTTTATTGGATGTGATTTTCTGTTTATGACTCTGACTGCAAAAAACAGTAAGAAATACTAATATTGGATGTGATTCTTCTTCTCCGCTGTGTTCTCAAATTGGTGAGCTGTGCCTACTTAGAGTAGTTTTTCTGGATCAATAGGTCACAAAGCTATGTACAGGATATCTTTTTTATTTTTAATAGGTCACAAAGCTATGTACAGGATAGGTCACAAAGCTATGTACGGGATATCAATAGGTCACAAAGCTATGTACAGGATATCTTTTTTATTTTTATTTTTTACTGATACTTCAAAAGGAATACAGAGATACAGAAATATATAAAAAAAGTCACCATGTTTTACAAACTAGAGTTTGAGTAAGTGTTAATATATTACACAAATAGTACTCATAGAATAACAATAAATACATTCTTGTTATGTTGATAGTGTCAACAGTGCTCGTAAGAGGCCAATACTGCTTAATAAGTTGTGTACCCCTAAAATAAATGCATTAATAAAATAAATTGCAATATATTATTTTATAGTTCTAAATGATCGGGTAAACAATCATGATGCCTTTGGTGCAACACAGTTAGGGCTCGTAATGGTCAAAGTTAGTGTATTAATTAAGTATATATTAATTGAAGATATAGCAGATTATGTGGTTGGATGTCCGATGCAGTTATGTATTCTGTGAACGGAGACCATTTCAGTAGGAGGTTGGGAAGAAGTCAACTTGTCTTAAGGTGTCAAGCCCGCACTGGGCTCTGGGCGTAGACCCTCCTGTGGCCGTGACGATTTTAGACAGGGGGAGGTCTGACGGCTCTGGAAGCGGAGGCCTGTAAAGAAGAGAGGGAGCGTTGGGGCCTCAGATGGGACGGAGTTAGACGACACTCCATAAGTCCCTCTACCTCCGTGCATTGGCCCCCAGCTTCTCAGCATCCTTCCTGGACTCTTTCTCTCTCTGGCCGTGTCAGGTAGTTCCGAGCACGTACTTCCTCCCTGGCCCCTTCGCTTCCCTCTCATTCCTCCCAGCCCCGCCCCCCCATGATAAGCTCCGACACTGTCCCTACGGCCTGGGTGTGGTTGGAGCTATGCTAGGCCGACAGGACCGCTGCCGGCGCCGGTGTGCGGGGTCTCGGGTGTTTGTGGGTTTGCCGTCAGCCTCTCCTTGGCAGCGTCGGCCTCTCCTGCTGCTCCTGGGGACTCTGCTTCACAGTCGGACTGGTTCGGACAGTTGTGCCTTGGCTGCGCTGACGGGGTCCGGCATTGTGAGGTCCCCTTGGTCCATGGGTCTACTGGGTGAGTAGGTGGTCGTTGGGGTTCCCGGGGTGTGTGGGTTAAGTCCCGGGATCCTGATTGCGAGGTCCCCTCGGTCCATGGGTCCACTGGGTGAGTAGGTGGTCATTGGGGTCCCCGGGGTGTGTGGGTTTACCGGAACCGGGACATAAGGTATCTGTAATTTTTTCCATGATGAAGGTGTCCCAGATGTTTGAGATCCAATGTACAGGATATCTGACTGGATTCTGCATTGCAAAGAAGTGTTGTCCTTAAGTATGGGACACAGTGCCCTCTGGAGGCTTTTAAGAATAAGTTTAGGTAAGATGTTAGCGTGCACATGTGAAAGAAAAACTCTTGCACCTCTTAGGTTATTCCTGCAAAAACTCATACTGGGCATAAAATAATTACAGATTTGGAAATAGAGAATGGGGCCCCCCTGCAACCTCTGATAGTAATAGTGCCAAGTCAAGTAATATTTCAACAGATGCACAAAGTATTAGTATTTATCATCATCATCAATAATAATAATAATACTGGTATTGTTGCTGTTATATCCTGCATTGTATTTATCTTTTCAAAATATAAACTTGGGACTGAGAAAAGCCAGTATATATATATTTTTAACTTGCCAAGCCTACATCAGAATAACGTTTGTGTATCTGTAACTAATACAGATTCAGGTGGGTGGCCGTGTTAGTCTGAAAGAATAGAACAAAGTTTGAGTCCAGTGGCACCTTTAAGACCAACAAAGTCTAATTCTGGGTGTAAGTTTTCAAGTGCACGCACACTTCTTCAGCGCTTCTGTAACTAATACAATTAGCAATTAGTTCTGTAACTTGCACAGTTTGCAATTATCTCCCATGTTTAAATTCAGCATTTCTTTTACTGAATCATAAAGATTTTAAGCTACTTTAAGCATTCAAAAACTGTCCGAATTGCACATCTGCAATGACTTCTCTTTTTATCAAGATAAGTTTGCTTCTTTCTTTTTGAAACATAAAGATTGTCCTTCATGTTGCTGAGAACTTGGGGAAATCTTCCTTTTGCATTTCGGTTTATACAATGAAGGAGCTACGGTGGCTCAAGTGGTTAAGACGCTGAACTGCAGGCGGTGGAAGGTCGGTAGTTCAGCAGTTCGAGACCCGGGTGCCGCATGACGGAGTGAGCTCCCGTCTCTAGTTCCAGCTCCTGCCAACCTAGCAGTTCGAAAGCAAGAAATTGCAAGTAGATAAATAGGTACCGCTTCGGTGGGAAGGTAACTGCGTTCCATGCGCCTTGGCATCTAGTCATGCCGGCCACATGACCATGGAAACGTCTTCGGACAGTGCTGGCTCTTCGGCTTTGAAATGGAGATGAGCACCGCAACCCTAGAGTCGGATTCGACTGGCTTTCGAGCAAGGGAACCTTTACCTTTATACAATGAAGTGGAAAATGTCTCTTTGGTTCCACTTCTTCTCTGCTGCATCGATCTGTAAGTTTTTGCAAGAGAACAGGATGATCTTCAGCAGCAGAAAAGTCCCTTTTATTGCTCCTAAGAAAAATAAAGGCAGCATGGATGCTAATTCGAAATGGAGCTGAGGTCAGTGGAGAAATTCTGGAAACCCGAATGTAGACAAGTACTGTGGTTGTTGGTTGTTTCTACTTGATTTACTTGCAATTTCTGATGCAGTGGATCATGCCATCCTGTTGAGACATTTAGAGGCAGAGGTAGGTATCTAGGGCTATGTTGCAGGGCTATCTTTCGGCTATGCTCCTGCAGAGTGCAGGGGGTTGGACTAGATGACCTGCAAGGTCCCTTCCAACTCTAACATTCTATGATTCTATATACTTTGAACCAGGGGTCATTTCCTGCAGGAGCGCACTGGAGTGGAGCTCCGGCAGTAAAGAGCCCAGGGGGCAGGCACATGCAGCAAGCCCCACCCCCACCCCCTGCTCCCAGCAGCCCTCAGTCAGAGCAAGAAGGAGGCAGGTAAGTTGCAGAGCCCCCCCGGCCCCCCGGTCCAAAACAGTCCAGTGGCACCTTTAAGACCAAGTTTTATTCAGGTACAAGCTCTCCCGCTTCTGCGAGGACAGATCTGCACATCCCCCCCCCCCAACAGCAAGCAATCCAAAACAGTCCAGTGGAGCCTGAGTGGTGGGTGTTGCCTTCTGACACACTTCTGGTGATGTCAGGGGGTGTGACGCATGCAAATAAGTTATGCTAACGAGTTATGTTAATGAGCTCCTGCACCTCTTTTTCTACGAAATGCCCCCTGCTTTGAACTGGTTTAAATAGTCTGGTTAGGGGCCTGTCCTGGAAAGATTGCATTCTCTGTACAGCATCAGCAGCCTGCCGAACCAGTGGCGGCAATGGCCTGCATGGATCTTGCTGCTCTGCTATGGAGTTGCTAACTCTCTCATTCCAGCCCCGCTCAGGACACTGTTTGGCCTGTGCAGTTGTCCCTTCTGTGGGCAGCTTGCAAAGGAACAGCAGCATTGCTAGAATGAGTTAGTTGGAAATGCCATTCATCTGACTTGGTTCCAGTATCCTTGATACCGTTGAATGAATATGTGGATTACGCCACAGCTGAGTGTCTGATTGGGATCTGGCAGATTGTTTGGTTCCAGTCCCTGCTCATTACATACCTTGGTTGCCTTCAGCCTGCTCGCGTTGGTCATCAGCTTAAGAACATCAGAAGAGGCCTGCTGGATCAGCCCAGTGGTCCATCTAGTCCAGCATCCCGTCTCACACAGCGGCCAACCAATTCCTCTGGAAGGCCAACAATGGGGCATAGAGCCCAAGACATTCCTAAGAACATAAGAGACCTGCTGGATCAGACCAATGGTCCATCTAGTCCAGCATCCCATCTCACACAGTGGCCAACCAGTTCCTCTGGATGACCAACAACAGGTCATAGAGGCCAAGGCCTTCCCCTGATGTTGCCTCCTGACTCTGGGATTCATAAGTTTAGTGCCTCTGAATGTGGAGGTTTCCTTCAGCCACCGTGCCTAGTAGTCACTGATAGACCTCTCCTCCACGAATCTGTCTAATCTCCTTTTAAAGCTGTCTCTGCCTGTGGACATCACCATGGCTGATTTCGCACAAGGAGCTGCACTGCCGTCACGCCTCCCTTTGCCCCGTTTCCATTGGTCAATTTCCCACTCAAAGACCACGACCGCATTTTGACCTGCGGCTTTGCCTGATTTTCCCCGTGGTTTCGTGATCCTGTTTTTTGAGGATTAGGAAATCACGGGGGAAATCGGGCAAAGCCGCAGGTCAAAATATGGCTGCACGGCTTTGAGTGGGAAATGGAAACAGGGCAAAGGAAGGCATGACGGCGGCACAGCTCCTTGTGCAAAATCAGCCCATGTCTTCTGGAAGTTCCACATTTCAATCCCTCACTATGTAAAGAAGTATTTCCTTTTGTCCGTCTGGCCAACTGTCTGTCTGGCAGATGGCCATGTCCACGTGTGCTGCTAATGGGGCATTGGAAGGATGCGGCTCCATGACTGGTGGGTGTCAGTGGGTTTGCTATGCCCTCCGATGTGATAACTTTGCAGCCAGAGCATTGCTGAGGGCTGTTTGTATCATTGATTGCCACCCTGCAGAACAGCTGCTGGGTCCCGACTAGCAACACCAGCACCATGGTGGCATCAGCGCACCACTGGCAGGTTGTGCAATTGTTGTATTGCAATCCCTTCCCTGTTTTACTGTGTTGGATGGTATCACAGTAGGCTCTCTAATGGCTGCCACCACTCTGGTATGGGTCTCCTCGGGAGGGCCCAGAGCACACACTCTACCCCTTTATATGCTCCTTTTCCAGTAGGTTTCCCCTTATAAGTGACCAAATGAGGTGTGAGGACCAAGGCGGAATAACAAACTGTTAGAGATTTACTAACAACTGTAGTTCAAGGACATGTAGGAAAAAGTGAGCACAGTACACAGGGCTGGCTCGCCTGCTAGGTGAATTAGGTGCTCGCCTAGGGCGCGCCGGCCCTCAGGGGCGCCAAACTGCACCCCACCCCAACCCGCCAAAAGCCCCCCCCGCTGCCCTAACCGGGCGATCACCACCGCCATGGGAAGGGGCCAGGGAGGGGAGCATGGCCGGGCTGCTGCCAAAAGCCCTGGATGATGGCTTCCCTGCTGGGCCCTGCCACAGGAGGAGGAGGAGGTGGCAGCTAGAGGTTGCGCCCTCCGGCTCCATGGCAGCTGAGCCCTCCCTTCCAGCGAGAGAGAAAAGAAAGGCGGCAGGGATTGAGGGTCTCTGCCCACCCACCCCTCTCTGCACCGGCGAGGAAGGAAGGGAAGCAGGGGAGGGAGGGAGGGAGGGAGGGAGGGAGGGAGGAAGGAAGGAAGGAAGGAAGGAAGGAAGGAAGGAAGGAAGGAAGGAAGGAAGGAAGGAAGGAGGGACGCCGCCAGCAGGAAAAGAAGGAGGACGCCTGGCC
>NW_015162566.1:188222-189717 GCF_001447785.1 Gekko japonicus
GGGCTGCCACAGGAGGGAATAGAGCCACCTGGAAGTGGAGGGAGGGCCCCCTCCTCCTCCGCTGTTTCCCTTCAGAGGCGGCGCTACAGGCTCCATCAGGCGGGCACCAAAGGCATCAAGCGGGGAGAGGGCAGGCGTCTGAAGGTGACTCCACAGTCCCCACCGTGCCCACTCACCATCCCAACCATCCCAACCGTCGGCACCCGGGCGGGCAGGCAGGCAGGGGCGCTCGCTCGCTCTGCTCAGTGTGGGAGGGACTGGCTGGGGCTGCCAGAAGCAGCTCAGCCGGGGGCAGAGCAGAGCGCCACAGGGTGAGGCAAGGCGAGGGAGGAGGGCTGTGCTGGGCCGCTAGGCACATCTCATCTGGGGCCCACCTGGTTGCCTGCCTGCCTGTCCAGGGTAGTAAGTTGGGGGGCCGGGCCCCGAAATGATTCAATGTACCTATGGGCCTGTGCAGCAGCCTCCCAGTTTGGGCATGACCTTTTATCTCTTCTTAAGAACATGAGAGAAGCCAGTGTTGGATCAGGCCAGTGGCTCATCCAGTCCAACACTTTGGGTCACACAGTGGCCAAAAATACCAGGTGCCATCAGGAGGTCCACCAGTGGGGCTAGGCACCACCCTCTACTATTCTACTGGTGTAAATTTCCCCTCCAAATCCCCTGTTAGCCAATCACAGGGTCCGAAGGGTGACCTGGGAAATGTAGGCCCTGATAGCTACTCTCAGGGCTCTTTTTGGGCAGGAACGCACAGGAACGGAGTTCCGGCTGGCTTCCAAGTTGGCCACGCCCAGCAGGGACTCATTAGCATAATAGGCCACACCCAACATCAGAAACTCATTCGGATTGGCTACATTCAGGGCGTGTGGCCTAACATGCAAAGGAGTTCCTGCTACAAAAAACAGCCCTGGGTTTTGACAACAAACAAGGTAAACAGAATAAGAAGCAAAAGGTGGGTGTGGCTGGATGAGCACACTTCTGGTAACGTGGGGGTGTAGCCTAATATGCTAATGAGTTTCTTTCTGCTGTTGGGTGGGGCCTATTATGCTAATGAGTTCCTGCTGGGCTTTTTCTACAAAAAAGCCCTGGCTACTCTAGTAAAGGCTTCCCTGGAGTCTGTAGGCTGCACTGCTATAGGCCTAGGATCATGGCAGTCTTGCCATGTAGCTCTAGTTTGCCCCAAGGTCTTCAGTACAAAAAAAGTATTTTGTATTTATTTCATAATGTGTAGTATCTGTGGGATTACTGGGATCTTGCTGGTCTGGCCGTTTAACCTTTAACTGAATAATTACAGCCATGAGGGACAGAAACTTGCCTTAAAGCAGAAAGGTGAGGTTCCCTGGAAGCCTTACTCGATAGACATCCAGGCAAAATTCATCTGGCACCCGAATCGGAAGTCGAATGTCTTTGTTTAAGGTTTTAATCTTGTAAATAAATTATTTGCACCTGCTAGCTATCAGTGGTCTGAAGGTACCGCGGAGACCTGCTGAGATGGCAA
>NW_015162567.1:0-10810 GCF_001447785.1 Gekko japonicus
TCTGATGTTCCCAACCCTACCTGGATCATAATCCAACACACTTGTTCCGATTGTTGCTGGAATACATTTTGTGAATGTTTACAGTGCCACTGGACTCCCGTTTTACGTCTCTGTTCTGTAAAGGCCGCCGTCCCTGCCTCTGACATCTGAAATTTCTGAAACCTGGTTAGAAGCATGCTAGCTAAAACATTCCCCCCCCCCAAGAAAGGGGTGGGTGGATTTGAGCTGTCGAAGGCCGGAGCTGTTTCCAAGACCAAAGGGCGATGCTGGTGAAATGTTGCAGAAGAAAAACCGAGCGTGTAGGGTCCGGAGGCCCTGAGACATGAATTTGTCATTCTCAAGGGGGGGGGGCTCTCTGATCTGTTCAAAAGCTTCAGTTGGGGGGGGGGAGGAAAAAGGGAAGGCCCTGCAAGCTCTTTTCAAGGCAGAGTCTCAGCTGTACACAGCCAGAGGGCCTCTTAGCAGGGGGAGCCGCATCAAAGACCAGTGTGAACCCCCTCCAGGCCTGGAGCGGGGGTTGGTGTGGGGGCCGCATTTGCTATTCAAGGTCAGAGACCTTTTCCCCTCTTCACCTCGGAGAAAGCACTGTGCGCCAGGGTTCAGCCAGGATGCTTGGGGGGGGGGAGATGCATTAGGGGGGAGGACTCCTCTTCTAGATCTGTTCGACAGCCAGCCAATCTGCAACCCACTGGCCAAATTCTGTCTCCTGTAAGAGCTTCGGCTCCTTTAATATTAACTATGGCAGGTGCCAGGCATAAGAGCCCCGGTTCCTTCCAACGCTGCTTGCGCTGCAAGCTCACTAGGTGGCCGTAGGCAACCCAGCCGCCCGATCTCCCATGTCCCCCCCACGCCCCCAGATGGAGAAATGTGCCTACCTTGCAGGGCTGGCTGTTCGTTCCGAAAGGGTAACCGTGTTCGTCCGCAGTGGCAAAGCGAAGGGAGCAGAGCCGCGCCTTACCCAAGAGTAGCCCTAAAGGTAAAGGTTCCCTTGCTCGAAAGCCAGTCGAATCCGACTCTAGGGTTGTGGTGCTCATCTCTGTTTCCAAGCCGAAGAGCCAGCGCTGTCCGAAGATGTTTCCGTGGTCATGTGGCCGGCATGACTGAACACCAAGGCGCACGGAACGCTGTGACCTTCCCACCGAAGTGGTACCTATTTATCTACTTGCAATTTCTTGCTTTCGAACTGCTAGGTTGGCAGGAGCTGGAACTAGAGACGGGAGCTCGCTCCATCATGCGGCGCACTCGGGTCTCGAACTGCTGAACTACCGACCTACCACAGCCTGCAGTTCAGTGTCTTAACCACTTGAGCCACCCCAGCTCCTGAGAGTAGCCCTGGCCGCTTGGTTCTTCTGTTCCGCCCCACAGGGCTGTTGTGAGGATGAGGAGAATGTATTGGGCAAAGCTGTCAAGTTTCTTGAGTCGAGGGCTGCTTCCCCAGCCACCCCCACCCAAGAGACTACCTGGGGAGGCGCACCAAGGACGGTGAGCCACCAAGCCTGGCTTGGGCCCGGCCAGCAACTCTGAAGGCCCAGGAGGGAGAGGTTGGGTGTACTTTAAATTCGGAAAACAAAATAACTCCCCTGCCCCGCCCCGAGAAGCACTGCTCCTGCAGAGTGGCCCCTGAGGGTTGGCAACCATGTTATTTGGGGTGGGGGAGCAAAGGCTGATGTTGTGGGACTTGGGTGGTAGAATAGTCCCCTCAAAAAGAGAGCCAGTTTGGTGCAGTGGTTAAGCGTGCGGACTCTCATCTGGGAGAACCAGGTTTGATTCCCCACTCCTCCACTTGCACCTGCTGGATGACCTTGGGCGAGCCACCGTTCTCTCAGAGCTGTTCTTGAAAAAGAGTGTTTCTGTCAGAGCTCTCTCAGCCCCACCGACCTCCCAGGGGATCTGTTGTGGGGAGGGGGAGGGGATTGTAAGCCTCTCTGAGAGACCTTTGGGTATAAATCCAACCTCCTCTCTTCTTCTACAGTGGGGCACCTTGGGTCTAAGCCCACCTTGCCATGACCCCCCATCCAGCCCCCGGCCCCCAAGCAGTGGTGGGTGCCAGGAAGGAGCCGGGTATTCCTTTAGTTCAATTAGACAGTGCCCCCCAACTAAAAAAAATCCTGGCTACGGGCCTGAGGGTGTCCGTTCTGTCACTGCATGAGTCACCGACCTGGGGACGGTTTGACAGAGGCAAGTTGAATGCGCAGGATCTCCAAGTGTGAAGAAAGCGAATGCAATCTGAGGGTGCATTCACAGAAGCATTGTGTCCAGATCACGGGAGGTGGTAGTTCCGCTCTATTCTGCTATGGTCAGGCCTCATCTGGAGTCCTGTGTCCAGTTTTGGGCACCCCATTTTAGGAAGGACGTTGACAAGCTCGAGCGTGTCCAGAGGAGGGCAACCAGGATGGTGAGAGGGTTGGAGTCCAAGTCTTACGAGGAAAGGCTGAAAGAGATGGGTCTGTTTAGCCTGGGAAAGAGAAGGCTTAGAGGGGACAGGATTGCAGTCTTCAAGTATCTGAAGGGCTGTCGTGTAGAAGATGGAGCAGATCTATCCTCCCTTGCTCCGGATGGGTATATTGTAGGTATGTAGGGCTACCTTTTGGCTGTGCTCCTGCAGAGTGCAGGGGGCTGGACTAGATGACCTGGAGGGTCCCTTCCAACTCTAACATTCTGTGATTCTATGATTCGAAGTGTGGGTTCCTTCTGAGGGCGGCCATTCCCAGTGTACCAAAGTAAACCTTTTCGGCTGTAAGAGCTCAGGGCGCTCTCCGTTTTGTTTCATAGCCACGTGTGTCTGAGCTTGCTTTATTTAGGAGATGGCTTCCCCCAGACCTTCTGTTTCTCTTCTCCTCCCTCCCCAACCAGGCACCTCTCTTTGGTGTGGTGCCGTTTGGGTTTGTGTGCCTCCCCCCACCCCCAAAACAGAGGCTCTGCTCAGCCCCCCTCTGCATCCCAGCTGCCCTCCCCCCTCTCTTTTAGCACGGCTGAGTCGAGTCGGGCCATTCATCCCCATGGCAACGGGAAGGCACCCTCCGTGAGGACCACAACCGGCCTCATCCGAGCTGGGGGAGGCGGCCCTCTGTAAACTGAGCAGCTGGGTTGTTGGTGGCTAATTGTGCCCAGTGAAAACAGGGGCCTTGGGCAAGGGGGGGGCGTAAATGTCAGAAGCAGAGCACTGCACCTCTTGGATGAAAAACCGGCAGGCATTTGACAAGAGTCCCTTTTTGAAGGTTGGCCTTTGCTTGTGGAATTCCTTGCCACTGGAAGTGTGAGCGGTAGCAGTCCCTCCTTACCTGTGACAGTCTTCTGTGTGAGTGTGTGTCTCTGTCTCTGCCACTGAGCCACGGCCCCTCTTTACAGCTCTCCAGGGTCTCAGGCACAGAGGTCTCTCCCATCACCTCCTGCCTGATCCTTTTACCTGGAGATGCTGCCGGGGATTGAACCGGGGACCTTCTGCATGCCAAGCAGGGGCTCTTCCACTGAGCCAGGGTCTCAGGCACAGAAGTCTCTCCCATTACCTCCTACCTGATCCTTTCACCTGGAGATGCCGGGACTGAACCTGGGACCTCCTGCGTGCCAAGCAGAGGCTCTGCCACTGAGCCAGGGTCTCAGGCACAGAGGTCTCTCCCATCACCTCCTGCCTGATCCTTTCACCTGGAGATGCCGGGGACTGAACCTGGGACCTCCTGCATGCCAAGCAGAGGCTCTTCCACTGAGCCAGGGTCTCAGGCACAGAGGTCTTTCCCATCACCTACTATCGATCCTTTTACCTGGAGATGCCGGGGATTGAACCAGGGACCTTCTGCATGCCAAGCAGAGGCTCTGCCACTGAGCCACGGCCCCTCCCCGCATTTTTACAGAATGTTCTCTTTGGGGCAATATATGAAGAGGCAGCGGCTTTCTCAGGATCAGAGGAGAGCCACCTAACCTTACAAGGTGCCAGTCTCTGTATTTCCACCCAGCACTACTCCCCTTGGTTGCTGGGTTTTATAAATTGCATGTAAGATGAAAAACCCGCTTTGGGAGTATCCTACCGGTAAGGGGGAAGGAAGGATTATAGTCTGGCCTTCTGCCCAAGCAGCTAGTTTTCTAGGTGTGGGGCTGTATTCCTTTTGGTAGGATGGAGGGGTGTATCTTCACACAGGGCTTCCATGATACAGTGCAGAGAAGGAGAGACCTGTTCACCTGCTCTTTGAGAAAATTAGGCCCAGGGGTCATTTCGTAGGAAAAGAGGTGCAGGAGCTCATTGGCATAACTAATTAGCATAACCCATTTGCATATGCCACACCCCCTGACATCACCGGAAGTGTGTCAGAAGGCAACACCCACCGCTCAGGCTCCACTGGACTGTTTGGGATTGCTAGCTATTGGGGTGTGTGTGCAGATCTGTCCTCACAGAGGAGGGAGAGCTTGTACCTGAATAAAACTTGGTCTTAAAGGTGCCACTGGACTGTTTTGGGCCAGGGGGCCGGCTCTGCAGCTTACCTGGCTGCTTTTTGCTCTGAGGGCTGCTGGGAGCAGGGGCGGGGCTTGTTGCATCTGCCCGCCCCCTGGGCTCTTTACTGCCGGAGCTCCACTCCTGTGCGCTCCTGCAGGAAATGACCTCTGATTAGGCCTGATTCAAAAGGTAGCCGGGGCCTTCAAGCCGTCCTCCACCGCTAACGCAATCCCTGCAGAGCGGGCATCCTCTTGTTTGCCCTGGTGCCAGTGTTCCCTCTAAGCTGAGTGAGCATGAGCCCGCTCAGCAGTTTTTTAGCCTCCGGCTCACGCCTCTTCATCTCAGCTCAGGGAGGACGGCTCCAGAGCAAACTGACCTACGCAGCAGCCAAACGGCTCGCTCACAACTTTAAGGCCAGGAGCTCACAAAGCAGAACTTTGGCTCACAAGGCTGCACGGCTTAGAGGGAGCATTGCCTAGCGTGGTTTAATATTGAGGCCCACTGCTACGAAGCACGCGGCGTTTCAGAGTTGCACCGTGGGGGATTTGCAAACAGGTCCGGCAGTGTTTTTCCCCCCTCCTCTTCCTCGAAGGTGCCTTTTCTGCAGCTGGCAGGAGAAGATGCTGACTCAAAGGCAAGAGCTGCCAGGAAGGCGGGGGGGGGGGAGGTCTCTCGCTGCTGCATCTGTTGCCCGTGGCAACTTGCCGGAGGTTTTGTTGGGGCTGCGGCGGCCACAGCCCCCGCCCCTGCCCTGGAAAACGCTGACTTTCCCCTCCCTGCTTAGGAAGAGTGGGTGGAAAGGGAGGGAGGGTTTATTCCCCTTCCCCTGCAGTTCTTATGCCAGTGAGGTGATGTTTTTCGGCCCTGAGAGGGTGGGTATCAAATCCTTTGAAGAGGCGACAACAGATACTTCAGCATCTGGGGAGGGGGGGGAGGCTGCTATGTTAGCACAGCGGCTAAAGGTGCCAGTTGTGGGGCAGAACGCCAGTCTCTCCTCTGCCACGAGCCTTTTAGGGGCTTTCTGCTGTCTGCAACATAGGGTTGCCAGCCTCCAGGCGGGGCCTGGGGATCTCCCGCTTTTACAACTGATCTCCAGCTGACAGAGATCAGCTCACCTGGAGAAAATGGCTGCCTTGGAGGGCGGACTCTATGGCATGGGACCATGCCAAGGCCCCTCCCCTCCCCAAACCCCCTGACATCGCCGGAAGTGTGTCAGAAGGCAACACCCACCGCTCAGGCTCCACTGGACTGTTTTGGATTGCTAGCTATTGGGGGGGGGGGACACGTGCAGATCTGTCCTCGCAGAGGAGGGAGAGCTTGTGCCTGAATAGAACTTGGTCTTAAAGGTGCCACTGGACTGTTTTGGGCCGGGGGGGCTCTGCAGCTTACCTGGCTGCTTCTTGCTCTGACTGAGGGCTGCTGGGAGCAGGGGGCGGGGCTTGTTGCATGTGCCCGCCCCCTGGGCTCTTTACTGCCGGAGCTCTGCTCCTGTGCGCTCCTGCAGGAAATGACCCCTGGGCTTTCCAGGGAACAGTCAGGGTTGATTTCCTTTTAAGATTGACTGATTTGGTCTCCTTGCAGTCCAAGGGACTCTCAAGAGTCTTCTCCAGCACCATAATCCGAAAACATCTATACTTCGGCACTCGGCCTTCCTATTAGTCCAACTCTAGCAGCTGTACATGACTCCTGGGAATACCATCGCTTTAACCATACGGACTTTTGTCGGCAGGGTGATGTCTCTAACTTTTTATTATGTTGTCTACAGCAGGGCAACCCAGGTTATTAGGGGGCTGGAGCCCCTTCCCTACGAGGAAAGGCTGAAGAGCCCGGGACTTTTCAGTCTAGAAAAGAGACGACTAAGGGGAGGGACATGAGAGGGGTTTATTTAAAAACGCATGGGGGGGGGGGAGAGAGTTGACAAAGAGAAATTTTTTCTCCCTCTTGCAAAATACTAGAACTGAAGGGCATCCAGTGAAGATGACGGGCAGTAGGTTCAGGACGGGAAAAAGGAAATACTTCTTTACAGAGAGAGCGATCAACATGTGGAATTCGCGATGGCCGCGGGAGTAAACAGCTTTCAAGGGGGATTAGACAGATTTATGGAGAATAAGTCTGTCAGTGGCTACCAGCCATGGTGACTGAGGGAAATGAAAAGTACGCAGACGGAGAGTGATTTCAGCAAAGCGTACTTTATTTGATCAGGAACAAGACGACTTGGGCCGGATCGCGGGCCGGCTTATATCCCCCGAGAAACCGCCACCCAAAACACACCCCTACTACCTAATAGGTTATTCACAGTGGCCGAGAGTCCCATAGGCTCTCGGCCGGGAACCTAGCCCCCTGATTGGAGCGGGCTAGGATCCGCATAGTCCATTGTCTCTTGGAGCGAAGCTCGACGTTTGGGTCTGACCACGTGGAGCCCAAGCCGGCCACGCGGTCTGGACTGGATACATTACAGGAAACCTTCACACTAATCCTCTGAATCCCAGAGCCAGGGAGAGGCAACATCGGGGGAAGGCCTGGAGTTGTCCAGAAGCGGACGTTTATGTGTAGTAATCCCCCTCATTCACCCTTCCTGCAAAATGACAGTGTACACATTCCTGGCTGTAAACTACCAGATAAAGTTTTTTAGAGTTTGTTACCCTCCACAGCTAGAGGCCGGGTCACACAGGTCAGGCAGCTAGGAAAGCCATAAAAGCCCTAGACTGGAGGAAAGTGGCCCACCCCCTAATGCTAGCGCCCGGAAACAGCATTCCGACAACTACCCTCCACCCTGGGAAATGTCCCCATCGCATCTGCGAGAACCTGCCTTTCACAACTCCCCTCAAAGAAGTATCTTGTGTCTGCAACTGCTTGCAGACCACAATAAATCTCTCCGTTGTATCCCAGGGGCTTGTAGCACCAAGGATGCGAGGCTCTGCCGGCGGACCTCTTGACGGCACCTGAGTTTTGGCCCCTGGGTGACGCGGAGTGTTGGACTGGATGGGCCATTGGCCTGATCCAACATGGCTTCTCTGATGTTCTTATGTCTGGAGTAGTGATGCTCTGTCTTCTCAGTGCTTGGGGGGGGGGCGACGACAGTGGGAGGGCTTCTGGAGTTCCGGCCCCACTGGTGGACCTCCTGATGGCACCAGGGTTGTGGCCACTGTGTGACACAAAGTGATGGACTGGATGGGCCATTGGCCTGATCCAACATGGCTTCTCTGATGTTCTTATGTCTGGAGTAGTGATGCTCTGTCTTCTCGGTGCCTGGAGGGGGGCAACAGTGGGAGGACTTTTGGTGTCCTGTCCCCACTAGTGGACTTCCTGATGGCACTTGGGTTGTGGCCACTGTGTGACACAGAGTGTTGGACGGGATGGGCCATTGATCTGATCCAACATGGCCTCTCTTATGTTCTTATGTCTGGGGCAGTGATGCTCTGTTTTCTTGGTGCTTGGGGGGGGAGACGACAGTGGGAGGGCTTCTGGAGTTCTGGCCCTGCTGGTGGACCTCCTGATGGCCCCTGAGTTTTGCCCCCTGTGTGACACAGAGTATTGGACTGGATGGGCCACTGGCCTGATCCAACACTGGCTTCTCTTCTGTTCTTATAAACCCTTCAGGGAGTGGGGGGTGGGAAAGGTGTCATAAACCATGAAAGCTGAGGGAGTCCATTCTGACCTTTCCCCCCAAGGTTCTCACCTTGTGCCATCTTATAACCGTTGGGGTCCAGAACCCAGAAGATTCCCAGAAGATTCTTCGGATCCTCCCACTGCGGCTGTTTCGAATACAGCTCCAAGATGCTTTAGGGCAAGGGATGAAGATTTCGAGCAGCAGGAGACAGCTGCTGGGATTAAAAGTGTTGAACCTGCCAACCGGGTGCGTGGAAACCTTACCAGCAGCATTACAAACTAGGCCTCTCCTTCCTCTCCCCCCCCCCACCTTGCTACAATGGATGCATTGTGGTCAGTCGGCATCTTTAGGTTATGGTTGGGCTTTCTCACATTAGATGACCGTTGAGTCTCAGAGGAGCAGCTGTGAGAACCTGTGTATTGCTGGGTTTGTCACCTTGTTGGTATAACACCCCCCCCCCAGTGCTCCCTCTAAGCTGTGGAGTCTTGTGAGCCAAAATTCTACTTTGTGAGCTACTGGCAGTAAAGTTGTGACTGTAGTGTTCCCTCTAAGCTGAGTTAGGGTGAGCTAGCTCAGAGTTTTCTAGCCTCCAGCTCACACATTTCCGCCTTCGCTCAGGAAGGATGGCTCCAGAGCAAACTGATTTACACAGTAGCCAAATCGCTCGCTCACAACTTTACCGCTGGTAGCTCAACAAAGCAGAATTTTGGCTCACAAGACTCCACAGCTTAGAGGGGACATTGGTTGCGAGCGGGCGATTTGGCTGCCGCGTCAATTAAGTTTGCTCTGGAGCCCTCCTTCCTGAGCTCAGACAAAAACGTGTGAGCCGGAGGCTAAAAAACTGTGAGCTGGCTCACACTAACGCAGTTTAGAGGGAACACTGACTCCCCCTCCAGTGCAGAAAACCCTCCTATCACATCTCCCTAGCAGTAAAATGGGGGTCTTGGCTGTGGGCGGGCTTGGCACAGAGAGACCCCACAAACACACACTTCAATAGCAGGGCCTTTGCTTTTTAGATCACTTCATGTGAATGCACTGGGGATGAACAACTGCAGGTCACGACGGTATACCTCCCTCTGCTTAGTGCGCCACTCAGCAGGCCCCATTTACTACCTAGAACAGAGGTGCCCAACATGGCGCCCGGGGGCACCAGGGCAGCGTCCTCTGACCCCTTTCCTGGCATGTTACAAAGTGGGCGGGGCTCTTGCCCAGCAGGGCTTCTGACTGGACAGTGGAGATCCAATCGGCTCTACAGGTTAAAATAACATTCCAGTGGGGGCTGCCGCCGCCACCACGTTCATTTTATTTCATTCTCTCCCACTCCTCTTCCCCGGTGTATTTTTTTTAACTGCCCCTTCCTCAAGTGGTGAAGACGCTGAACTGCAGGCTGCGGAAGGTCGGCAGTACAGCAGTTCGAGACCCGTGTGTGCCGCATGACGGAGTGAGCTCCCGTCTCTGGTTCCAGCTCCTGCCAACCTAGCCGTTCAACAGCAAGACATTGCAAGTGGATAAATAGGTACCACTTTGGTGGGAAGGTCACAGCGTTCCGTGCGCCTTGGTGTTTAGTCATGCCGGCCACATGACCACGGAAACGTCTTCGGACAGCGCTGGCTCTTCGGCTTGGAAAAGGAGATGAGCACCGCAACCCTAGAGTCGGACTCGACTGGCTTTCGAGCAAGGGAGACCTTCACCTTTACCTTTCCCCCTCCCCTCCAGTCGGGCTTCCTCTGCATGGCTGGCTCTGCCCCCTGCAGCAGCCGTTCTGCGGCTGTACCCATCCCTCTGTGCCACCATTCCAAAGGTGCCCGCGGGCTCAAAGAAGTTTGGGACCCCTCATCAAGATGTCGCTTTTGAAGGGGACGGATGTCTCCCTCTTAAGTGGCGGCAGAGCCGAATTAAAATCCAGGAACGAGCAGCTCAGGAACGGTGCCATAATTCTGCATGGTTGCAAACTAACAAAACTTGCCTATGAGACAGAAGCATGGAATCTGTAAATAAAAGGCCAGGTCCTGAACGAGACTCCAGAGCCATTTTGGGGGCAGGGGTGCCGTGCCACACAGCCCGGCGACAAGGCCATGTTCTTCTTCCACCTACAGCTGAAGAGGGAGTGAAAAGCCGGTGCTGAGGACCAGTGCCTCTGAGAATTCCACCTCTGGGACTGGAACAAATTAAGTCTTGTGTGCAATGGAGACAGATCAAGATGGGTAGCTGTGTTAGAGACTGTCTGTAGTGGTAGAAAAAAGCAAAGAGTCCAGTGGCACCTTAAAAGACTTAACATGATTTGTGGCAGGAGAGGAGCTTTCGTGAGTCGCTTCTTATTTCTGAAGAAGTGAGCAGTGACTCACGAAAGCTCCTATCCTGCCACAAATTTTGTTGAAACTTTAAGCTGGACTTGAGATTGGCTTTACACCCTGCCCTTCACTACCCGAAGGAGTCTCAGAGCGACTTATAATCGCCTTTCCCTTCCCCTCCCCACAACAGACAGCCTGTGAGGTAGGTGAGGCTGAGAGGGCTCTGAGAGAACTGCTCGTGAGAGAACAGCTCTGAGAGAACTTGTAACTGACCCGAAGTCACACCAGCAGCTGCATGTGGAGGACTGCAGACTCAAACCCGGTTCTCCCAGATTAGAGTCCGCGCTCCTAACCAACAAACCACAAACTGGCTTTTGTGTGCAATGGACAGGCTAGAAGTGCAGAACTGTTAGCGATTCTCAGTGTATTTATAATGTTTTACTGTATGGTGAATATTGTGTATTTTAATGTATTTATGTTTTT
>NW_015162567.1:11076-19214 GCF_001447785.1 Gekko japonicus
GGAGGCCGGCTGCAGAGCATCCCCTGGGCATGCACAGGGGACGCTCTGTCAGTTTCGGGGGGATTTAAACATCCCCCCGATATTTTTTACAGGGTTTCTGATTTTTGTGCACACCTGGGGACCGCCCCACGTGTGCACAAAACTCTCCCTCCCCTCCAGGTCCCCCCCGATGTGCGGAAATAAGTATCCGCACACCAGGGGGCGACTTCGGAATTAGATACATAGATAAATAAATAAAATGGAAGGCTCACTTTGGTGTTAAAACAGATAACCGCGGTGTCGTCACCTAAATAATTCTGGGAGAACTATTGTCTGGCCCCAGGCTTAAATACTCTTAGATTGCTCTCCTGCCGTCTGCGGCGAGAACTGTGGATTCTTGAGGGAAGGCAGAGTTAATGACTAAACCTGCAGTGCAGATAGATCTACGGAACCTGTGGTACGAAGAAAAGAACATCCACAAAGCATTCTTTCTTATCTGAATGCAGGGAGGTTTTTTTATTCAGTATTTTGTCACTTTTTATTATCTCCATTTGAAGCTTGTTATACAAATGGCACTTACAAAAAAAAAAGTCGAAAAAAAGAGGAAAAAAAAACTTTTAACAAAATATACCAGAGAGTGTGAGATGCTTTTTTCAGAATCACAACAGCCAAGGGGAAAGGATGAGGAGATGTTGAGGCCTAACTTGCCGGATGGGAGAAGCCAGAGCATTAACACGATTCAAAATGGCGGCCGGGAGGGGACGATTCAGAGAGGGGAGAGAGATGCAAAGGCGTGTACTGAGCACACGTGACGCTCGAGGCCTTCCGGCAGCCATCTTTGTCCCTAAAGCTACATGTCCTTTGAGAGAGAGAGAGAAAGCTCTCCTCCAAATTCCTCAAAAAGTTCCAGGTTAACCCAGACAATATTCCAGTGTCACCAGATCCCTCCTTTACTCAAAAGGCAAATAATTCCAGTCGCTTGTGAGAGATTTTTAGCACCAAGCATCAAATGGAGAGAACCCCTTAAAACGGCCGAGTGATTTAGTTAAGGTTCGTGAAATCCTCCTTCGGCAGTCATAAGGATGGGACCCCTTTCTGCTTCAGCAGAGACAAAGAGACCCAACAAGCAGGGCTTTGTACGATGACCGTACTTCACAAGGCATGGTGCGGTCCCAGAGAGATCTAACAGCACCTTTCCCCCCTCGCAACAAAGCATGTTGAGACGGGAACGTGCGGAGACCAAGAGATTGCTGAAGAACAACTCATCCAAGTTAGCTCGAGGGAACACGGGTTACCCCAGAGAAGGCCTCGAAGAAGCTGGTGCGTGTGTCTGTGCTTACGTGTACACATACACACAACTTTTTTTTGCAGAGACCGTGAGCACTAAAGCGACCCTTCTTTACACACGTCCGCGTGGATCGTACAGTACTGCAAACCTATTACAAACAGTTCTAGGGGGAGAGCTTATATATAAACAGGCCTAAAGAAACACTGTTCCGGCCATCCGTTTCGAGGAACCATGCGCCGCCAGAGGGTTAGGATCACGGAGAAACCCCCCGCGAGGGTGAGAGGTACTCAAAAACAGCCTCGGGGAACCCTCCAAAAAGACCACCGATGTGTGGACGGGGAAGGGGCAGCGAGCGAGAGATGCAAGCCGGAAACCGAACGCCTTAAGACTCGCCCAACAAGCACAACAATTTGGTGAGCGGGGACTGGGGCAGAGAGGGATTCCGGGGAAGAAGCCGCGACACCACGAACGGGGGACACGCACGCTACTTGTGCAAACATTGCTAATTCAAAAAGCTTTCTATTCTGTCAAACTGAGGTGAACGAAGCGATTCTCGGCCACTGCCCAGAGAAACCAGGAGACGGAGGAGGAGGAGGACTCGCACGCAGAGCCGTGGCTTATCTCCCCACCCGGCCCCTTTCTGCCTCCTTCCCGGGGCTTGCCCTCTTCTCCCCAAAAGCTGGGCCACAAAACAGACTAAGATGCGGTTCTTCTCGGGAGCGCCAAAGCCCAGCTAGCAAGAGATGAGGTCACTTTACAGAGCCGGTGGCTTCCTGTCCCGCGATAATTCGGACAATCTTCAGTGGCCAATTCTAAAGCCCTCCGGCACCGGCAGCTGCTGGCACTGGATTTATTATTTTTTAAACAGCAGCAGAAGAGAATTAACTGAGATTTCGTTTCCCCCCCACGAGGGGGGGGGGGACCAAGGAAAGATGCCAGCGATGCAAGGAAAGAGTTCTGAGGTCTATCATACACTAACAGGCGACTGCTTCGGGTAGCCGAGGTTCCTCGAGGTTCCTCCCGGATACCAAAGGACAGAAAGAAGGGGTGGGGGAAACGGGGAATCGAACTCTTTGCGCCTTCCAAGAGGAAGAGAGGAAGAGTAAGGCAGTGTTCAAGCTTCAGTGCAGTTGTCAGAGGAGGCGCTCCGAGAGGCTCTTTGGGCACTTAGAAGCGTGGAGAGGGAGGAAAAGGAACGCAGAGCCCGAGACGGACAAGGCCCTTTCTCCTAGGAGACGGACGGCTGCAGCGCTTCCAAAAAACTCTGGTCCTCTGAAAACAGTGCCCAGGGGCACAAGTTTTCGGCAGGGGGGACGACCAAGTTTCTAGTCCTCGCTGCGTCTGCCGACCAACTTTTTACCACCACCTGCTGCGTGGGATGGCAAAGCCACACTTCCAACTCTACTCGGCTTTGGCTAGAGACGGCAGATATCTAACTCAGGGATCAGAAACCAAAGGGGGGGTACAGGCGACCCCCACTAAAGAACGCTACCCAAGAAAGGAATCTGGTCTAAGCAGAAGTATCCGTTTGTCCTGCATTAGTCTGAATCAACAGAAACCAGCAACTGACAACTTCCCGTGAAGTCTCACAAACTCGGGCTTCATACAAAACCCCCCGCCCACAATGGGGGAGCAACAACATGATACAAAAGCCCAGGAAGGAGCCCCCCCCCCCCCCGGGGGGGAGACGAGAGGGGGCCGGGTACTGCTATACAGCACGGTTTTCATTCCCTTTTTGATGCAAAAGCCGGATTTTTCTAGGACCCGCAGAGATGCCGAGACGAGGGTTGCGGTATCTGGTTTGTGATGGACCAAACACCCCAAACTCTACAGAGCGTGCATCAGTTTTTTCCCGCCCAGGTTACTTTCCAGTTTTACAGAGACATTTAAAAATAAAAAAGGGGGGGACGATCCATCTAACAATCCTATGGCAGGAGAAAAAAGCAGCAGATTGGTCTGGAAGTTAACCCCTCCCCTTTAGGAAAAAAGAAAGGGAAGAACAAAACCAAAGACACCAGAACATTGAAAAAGAGAGAGAGAGAGAGAGAGAGACCCAAAATTGGCAACTGAAAAGGGAGGGGGGGAAAGTAAAGAGCAGAGGGGGGGGGAGGAGGCCAAAGTGCACTTTTAATACTCCCAGAGGGTGGAGGAGTCGATGGAGTCGGCCGAGGCTTTGAGGACGCCGGCGTGGTCGCCCTTCAGGTATTTGTTGTTCACCTTGATGGCCACCTTGTTGTAATCACAGAACTCAAAGAAGAAGTCCACGGGCACATCGCTGCTGCTGGTGACGGAGGACTCGTTACCCACCATCCAGTACTTCCCGGTGGAATCTGGAAACAGGGGAAGAGGAGGAGGTCAGCCTCTACTCGGAAAAGGGGCATGTGGCCAATTCGGGCAGGCCTTCCTGAGGCCCAGGATCTGCCACGCAACCTTCCCCTTCCCCTCCCCACAACAGGCACCCTGGGAGGCCGGTGGGGCTAAGAGAGCTCTGACCGAAACTGCTCTTTTTCAAGAACAGCTCTGACAGAACTATGGCTTGCCCCAGGTCACCCAGCAGGTGCAAGTGGAGGAGCGGGGAATCAAACCCAGTTCTCCCAGATTAGAGTCCGCGCTCCTAACCACGACACCAAACTGGCTCTCACACCAAACTGTGTTAACCCCTTTTGCGGACGATGTGTGTGATGCTTAAGGACAGTTATTTCGCCGTCGTACAAATGTGGTACCTTACAAATTATGGTTTTAGTTTGTTTTATTGTTTTAATGGGGAGGGCGGGGTATAAAGAAGGAGAAGAAGAAGAGAAGAAGAAGAGATTGGATTTATATCCCGCCCTTCACTTGGAGTCTCAGAGCGGCTTACAAACTCCTTTCCCTTCCCCTCCCCACAACAGACACCCTGTGAGGTGGGTGGGGCTGAGAGAGCTCTGACACAAACTGCTCTTTCAGGAACAGCTGTGCCGGAGCTTGTGAGTGACCCAAGGTCACATCAGCAGGTGCAAGTGGAGGAGTGGGGAATCAAACCCGGTTCTCCCAGATTAGAGTCCGCACACTTAACCACTACACCAAACTGGCTCACCAAATCAAATTTTTAAAAACCCAGGTCTGTGTATTCCACACTTAAAAAAAAAAAAAATCAAAATTCTGCACCGTGCAAGCTAAGATTTTGCAACCTTGCTAACTATGCAAGTTAAGGCACCGTTTCCTCAATCTGCCCAACTCTGCAGATCTTGACATTTTCTCTAATTCTGCTGATAAAGGGAGAGGAAGGAAACTGGTAGCCTCGACCTCTGGAAACCTTTCTCTGCCATTTCTTTGGCTTCTTGGGAGATCAGGCATTGGCCACACACTCTGCAACATTAAGGGTTGGAAACCAATGCTCCCTCTAAGCTGTGGAGTCTTGTGAGCAAAAATTCTACTTTCTGAGCTACTGGTATTAGAGCTGTGAGCAAGCAATTTGGCTGCTGCATAAATTTATTTATTTATTTTGGGTATTTTTACCCCGCCCTCCCCGCGAACGGGCGAACGGCGGCTTACAGGGGCATGAGCCCATACATCAGTTTGCTCTGGAGCCCTCCTTCCCGAGCCGAGACAAAAAGGTGTGAGCCGGAGTCTAAAAAACTGTGAGCTGGCTCGCACTAACTCAGCTTAGAGGGAACACAGGTTGGAACTTATTATTATTAATTTTGTTTAAGTAGACGTTCTTGGCAAGCTCAATCGCACACCGAGTTCCATATTCGGCACTTCTTCCTCTTCGCCTGCAGAACTGCGGTCATGCTTTAATGCAGTCAGGGGCAGCGCTACTTCTAAACTGTGGAGTTTTGTGAGCAAAAATTCTACTTTGTGAGCTGCTGGCCTTAAAGTGGTGAGCGAGCGATTGGGCTGCTGCGTAAATCCATTTGCTCTGGAGCCACATCCTTCCTGAGCGAAGTCAAAAACGTGCGAGCCGGAGGCTAAAAAAACTGTGAGCTAGCTCACACTAACTCAGCTTAGAGGGAACACTGATTAAGACAACATACCGGCATCTGCCGCAGCCAACCCCAATCGGCAGGGTTGAGCCATAACCTGAAGGCAAAAGATACCAGTTAGCCCAACCTCGGATAGAGTAGGGGCGATTACAGCCGAGAAGAAGTACTCGCCTTTGATATTGTAGGCACCGTCGTTGAATTCCAGGTGAAAGACATCGTAGGAGGAACGGTTCGAATCCAGAGTGCCGGTGACCTTTCGGCAGCCGATGAAGCCATGTTCGCCCCGGAGGACAATGATTGGCCGGTTGATCAGCTTCATCAGGAAGAGTTCCGTCTCACCTTATCAGTCAGGTAAAATAGAAGATGTTGTCCTGAGCTTGTAGTGGAGGCACACGCATTCACGCCCCCCCCCCCTTGAAACAGAGCTCAATTTACACCTCAATCCTGGCTGGAAGCCATTTTACGTCCCGATACTAACATTAGGGCTACTTTTACTCGGTTCATTTATCATCCCTTACTGGGAATCAAGGCGGATTAGAAGAAGAAGAGATTCGATTTACGCCCCACCCTTCACTCGGAGTCTCAGAGCGGCTCACAAACTCCTTCCCCTTCCCCTCCCCACAACAGACACCCTGTGAGGTAGGCGGGGCTGAGAGAGCTCCGAGAGAAACGGCTCTTTTTCAAGGACAGCTCTTGTCAGAACTACGGCTTGCCCAAGGCCATCCAGCCAGGTGCGAGTGGAGGAGGAGTGGGGAATCAAACCCGGTTCTACCAGATTAGAAGAAGAAGAAGAGATTGGATTTATACCCTGCCCTTCTCTCAGAGGGGCTTACAAACTCCTTTCCCTTCCCCTCCCCACAACAGACACCCTGGGAGGTGGGTGGGGCTGAGAGAGCTCTGAGAGAAACGGCTCTTTCAAGAACAGCTCTGACAGAACCATGGCTTGGCCAAGGTCACCCAGCAGCTGCACGTGGAGGCGTGGGGAATCAAACCCGGTTCTCCCAGATTAGAGTCCGCGCACTTAACCACGACACCAAACTGGAAGATTATAAAACAAAAGAGGTTAGTATAATACATAAACAGAACAATAAAACTGGATTGCATGACTCAGAACGATGAAATCAACACAGTACAATGCATCCAATGAACTTGGTGCAATACATCTGACGAACTCTAGTGCACTGCCACTGCATTTCCTTAGCAGGGAGGGAAATAAATTGCTCCTCGACTTCAGCCCTGAGCTCCCACGCCACGGTCAAAGCAACCTCTTTTGGCCATTTCAGCAAACTGTCCTCATTACTCCAGTTTTTAAAGCCCGCTTTTCTTCGATGTGACGCTTGGTAAACCAGCCTCATCCTGTTTAAGGCATTATCACGTCTGCTAAGAAGTCCTGGGAAACAGAGTAATGGGAAAGTTTCCCCAACAGTCTGGGCAGGAGAAACAAATTGACCAGCTTACCGAGTGCGTGAGGATTCTCACCATTTTAAGCCAGTAAAAACCCTACGTCATTTTGATCTAGCAGTCAGCCTGATACCTAGCCAGAATCGTGTGGGACGGTCTACTGCAGGGACCGGCAGGCAGTAGCCGGTGGTCCGATGTCCAGTCGTCCAACACCTGCTGTTTGCTGGATTCTTGCAATAAGCATGGCCTGAGGCAGCAATGCACTCGAATCAGAGTCAGAAAAGGTCAATACAGGCCATGTAGTCCAACTCCCTGTTCGGTGCAGGATCAGCCTAGAGCAGTGATGGTGAACCTTTTAGAGACCGCGTGCCCAAACTGCGACCCAAAACCCACTTATTTATCGCAAAGTGCCAACACGGCCATTTAACCTGAATACTGAGGTTCTTACTTTAGAAAAAACAACTCATACATTAATTTAAGATGATCCAAACAAAGTAAGGAAAGCAATCCCAAAGGCTTTTCATTGACTTAAAATTATCTGGCAGAGAACTCGACGCTTTAATGATGGTCTGGGCCTGGCTGGGGCGATGGCACGTGTGCCCGCAGAGAGGGCTCTGAGTGCCACCTCTGGCACCCGTGCCATAGGTTCGCCATCACTGGCCTAGAGCATCCCTGACAAGGGTTTCTCCAGCCGCTGCTTGAAGACTGCCAGGGAGGGGCTCAGGCTCCACTGGACTGTCTTGGATTGCTACCTATTGGGGGGGGGGGAGGAATGTGCAGATCTGTCCTCACAGAGGAGGGAGAGCTGGTACCTGAATAAAACTTGGTCTTAAAGGTGCCACTGGACTGTTTTGGACTGGGGGCCGGGGGGGGCTCTGCAGCTTACCTGGCTGCTTCTTGCTCTGACTGAGGGCTGCTGGGAGCAGGGGGCGGGGCTTGTTACATGTGCCCGCCCCCTGGGCTCTTTACTGCTGGAGCTCCGCTCCTGTGCGCTCCTGCAGGAAATGACCCCTGTATACGCCTCTGTTGACATACTTGCATTCTTAAGCAAGCAACGCAGGGTCAGGATCGGGCTGGTTCCGCAACTGCTAGGAACAGAGGCCAGGCACGCACTCCTGCACTGCAAATTTAATACACACGGGGAGAACCTCAGAGACTCTAACCCCCCCCCCAATTAAATTACAAAAGATTAGAGGCGGCCTCACGTGCGGTGATATACGGTGTCCACACAGAGTTCCTTCCCCTCCCGCCCTGTTTCCCCAAACTCCTTTTAACCGACAGTGTCAGGATTGGACCCGCCCACCTCATGCAAACAAAGCGTGATGCTCTCCGCTCCGCCGCCCTCCGCCGCGCCCCCCAAAAAACCATCAACCAAGGTTCTTACTGGCTGTTTCCATGCTGGCGGCGAGTTGACCGTTCTTCTTTGCCGTGACGTACTTGCCGTTGGCCGCTTTCAGGGTGATACGGCGGTCGCGCCACTCAATGTCGAAGTAACAGTTGGCATTCCT
>NW_015162567.1:19232-26499 GCF_001447785.1 Gekko japonicus
GGGGGGGGCGGAAAGAGCAAAACGTTACGACGTTCGGAGGGGGAAGGGATAAGAACCCTTAAAAAGGCCACACTCACACACTTCCCTGCCTCGGGACAGGGGGCCAAGGTGAGAGAGACAGCGTTAAATATGTTGCCAAAGGTTTTCACGGCCGGAGTTCATTAGTTATTGATTTTCCGGGCTGTGTGGCCGCGGTCTTGGCATTGTAGGACCTGACGTTTCGCCAGCAACTGTGACCGGCATCCTCAGAGGTATAACACAGAAAGATGGAGTACTCTCTGTGTCGAGGGTGAGAAGAAAAATGGTAGGCAGGTAATTTATATCTACTACGGAAGGTGGGGTAGGGCTGAGTCATGGTCTTGTAGGAATTCCCCAGGCTGTGAACATGCTAATGGAGGAGCTTTCCTGAGGAGGTTCTTTTGCATATGGATCGGCTGTTGAAATTCTAATCTGATCTCTAGTGCTGTTGTCAGACATAGAGCCCTTTGTGTTTTTCAGGACAGGAAACCCATGCCCTACTTATTTTTAAACTCTCTTCTTTCTTGTTGAAATGGTGTTTATGTTTGTGATTTTTTTTAAGTACCCATAAAGCACATTATTATTGTTTTTCATATTATACACCAACAAACAAACATACAACATAACAAACATCCACTTACATACATAAAACATACAAAGAGATCAGTATATTTTCTTATAACTATCACCATATTTAAAAAATTTCTATAAGTTTGCTTAAGTTTCTGTATACTCTTATCTTTTTACCATAGTTTCTATTTAACCAAAAAAGATTAATAATACCAAAAATTTCATTACTTTAAGCTATGCATTTATATTGGTTATGTTTGTGGATTTCAATGGCTTCCCTGTGTAATCCGACATGGTAACTGGTGACACAGGAATTACACAGGGAAGAAAAAGGAGCCGCACGATCTACCTTGGGTTTCTCCTTCCGGGTGGCCGTGTGCGGGCTCCCAGAAGGCAGGCCCACGGTTGTGGCGTCCCCGTGCAGAAGACGCTCTGTCAAAAGCTCCAGACTGGATTAAAAACTGGCAGGATGTTTTAATGACACATTTAAAGATTTAGAGACAGATGCTGGTAGAGATGTGAAGGCCCGGAAAAAAACCAGAAAAATTAAAAAAAACA
Source organism: Gekko japonicus (assembly GCF_001447785.1). NCBI lineage: Eukaryota > Metazoa > Chordata > Lepidosauria > Squamata > Gekkonidae > Gekko > Gekko japonicus. The sequence continues at coordinate 20,379 of NW_015162567.1, forward strand.
ACGTTTTTTCTCCCTGAAGCCTTTTTGTTTTTCCCCGAAAAATTGGAAAAAATGAAAAAAGAAAAGAAAAAAATTGATTATGGAACGTTTTATTTTAACATGATGAATAAAATATTTTAAGACAAGGTGTTCAAATATTTTTCAAATATTTTCCAAATATATACACCCTGTTTCCCCGAAAAAAGACCTACCCCAAAAATAAGCCCTAGCAGGATTTCTATGCATTTGTGGTATAAGCCCTCGTGTGTCTTCTTGAGAAAAAATAAATATAAGACAGTGTCTTATTTTCGGGGAAACACGGTATATATCTATATATCTATATCTATATCTATCTATATCTATATATCTATCCCCCATATCTATTTGCTTTCTTTCCACCCTACTTTCTCTTTTTCTCTTTCTCCCTCCCTCCCTTCCTCTCTCTACCTTCCTTCCCCCCATCTATTTGCTTTCTCCGTTTCTCTCTCTCTCTCTTTCTTTCCACCTCTTTCATTCTTTCTTTCCACCCCCCTCCTCTGACAAATAAATATCATTAGCAAACAAATACCGCTAGAAAAATAAATATCATTAACAATATCTGTTTTTTGCCCCTTTTGTTTTTATTTTTGGCAGCCTTATTGAATGTGTGATAGCTGTTCGTGTCTCGCGGCTCTCACACTTCTGACGTTTATTCTATGTGGTTCTTACGTTAAGCCAGTTTGCCCGCCCCTGGTTTAGAACTAAGGAGTACCTGTGGCAGACATCCAAACCGCCCTTTACCACCACCCCTTCCAGGCAAGGATTTCTCAGCCAGTCATAGGAACCCAGAGAAATGCAGCTACGGGAGGAGGCCCACCATCAAGCCCAGCAAGCAGCGCACAGTGCCCGTCGCCCACCGAACCACTCACTGCAGACCCCGCTGTGGTCTGAAGGAGATCCAAGCCCAACCCGGACCGAGGCTGAAACTCAAATCTGCTTTTGCCGCAAGCAGGTGAAGAGCTTTATTTCCTATCTTGCTGCAAAAGCAAGTAAAAAAGCTTCATTTCCCAGCTCAGGCATTTATATTCCGCCCCCGTATGGTGTTGTTTCTCTGTGCCTCCGTGGCCGTATTTCCTAAGCTAACAGGGTTTGATTCGCTACTTTTATTCGATGCCTTTGTTGCTTTGATATTTAAGACTTGCTGGTTTCTGTCTAAGGGCTCTTCCGCATTCTCACGTTTGTCACTCGTCTGTCCCTATTGCTTTGGCCCACCCACCAATTTCCACATGTCTTTTGCCCCCTACTAGAGTGAGCAAAAACACTGGGGGGCGGGGGGGGGGGAGAACCCCTGAAGCAACAGGAACACACAAATGAAGAAAATCAGAATACGGAACAGCCCTAAGCCATCTCAAGCGTATGCGTGGTTAGCGCGACCTGTAAAAATATGAGTAATCTTCCAAGCGCAGGAGGAGAAGAAAAAGAGGAGAAGATTGGATTTATACCCCACCCATCACTACCTGAAGGAGTCTCAGAGTGGCTTTCCCTTCCCCTCCCCACAACAGACACCCTGTGGGGTAGGTGGGGGCCGAGAGAGCGCTCTCGAGAACTGCCCTTGAGAGAACAAGCTCTGAAAGAACTTGTGACTGACCCAAGGTCACACCAGCAGCTGCATGTGGAGGAGTGGGGAATCAAACCCGGGTCACCCAGATCAGAGTCCGCGCTCTTAACCAGGACACCAAACAACAGAAACTCACTTAGTCGAGGCAGTGGACTGTACACCGCCATTCGAGGTGAGGGTCCAGTATTTCCCAGTATAGGTCCTGAAGGCGCATTTCTTGGTGTCTCTGTCAATTTCCAGTTGGAAAGTTTCCTGGTCGCTCTCCTCATCCTGATTGGCTGAAAGGTCCATCCCTGCAGGGAACAAAGAGGCGGAACAAAGAGAGTCAGGAAGGTTATCTGGTGGGCTCCTTAGCACAGCTCTGCCCGCCCCCCCCCTTTCCCCGTGCCCAAGCCAGGTAAATTATGCAAATATCCCATTTGCATAGAAGAAGAAGAGAAGAAATTGGATTTGTACCCCGCCCTTCACTACCCAAAGGAGTCTCAGAGCGGCTTACAAACTCCTTTCCCTTCCCCTCCCCACAACAGACACCCTGTGAGGCAGGTGGGGCTGAGAGAGCTCTCTTGAGAACTGCCCTTGAGAGAACAGCTCTGAAAGAACTTGTAACTGACCCAAGGTCACCCAGTAGCTGCAAGTGGAGGAGTGGGGAATCAAACCCAGTTCTCCCAGATTAGAGTCCGCACACTTAACCACTACACCAAACTGGCTCTAGGTCCACAGGATCTAGCCTTTCTAGGCATGGAAACCTACACTTTCTGTGACACTAGGCACAGAAGGTCCCAAACATGAGGCAGCTAGACCATATGCCTGTCTCGTTATCTGCGTGCTGAAGAAACTCGGGGCTGTTAGTCCATATGGCGGAAAAGAGGCTCAGAAGTACCCGAGCAAGGCCTGGTGAGATCTCGCCATCTGGGACGAGGGACGACTGGCACCATGCCAATCTCAATGCGCTCAGGTACAACTCACACCCAACAGGCGTTGTGGGGCTGTCAATTTCCCCCAGAACCACAACTGCTCTCCGGATTACAGACATCCGTTCCCCGGAGAAAACGGCTGCTTTGGAAGGCAGACTCGACGGCGTTACGCCCCCCCTCCAGTGTTCCCTCTAAGCTGAGTTAGTGTGAGCTAGCTCACAGGTTTTTAGCCTCCGGCTCACAGACTTTTGTCTCAGCTCGGGAAGGAGGGCTCCAGAGCAAACTAATTTATGCAGTAGCCAACTTTAATGCCAGGAGCTCACAAAGTAGCATTGTTGCTCACAAGGCTCTGCAGCTTAGAGGGAACACTGCCCCTCTCCCTTCCAAATCCTGCCCTCCCCAAGTTCCACCCACAAAACCTCCAGGTATTTCTCAACCCCTGCTTATTTGGGTCTTTCCAGAACATTCCATCAGTCAAGGGACGGACCAACTGGACATATCCCTAAACTGGTTTAGTCTGAGGAGGGTTAAGTACAACAAAAAACCCAAGGCCGTGAGCACCGCAGAAACCAACACCATTTCCCCAGAGTTATAAGCGTTTGTGGATCAAAGCTCCGTCTGTCTGACGAAAGAGAACTGTGACTCACAAAAAGCTTACGCCCTGGGATATCTGTTGGGTCTCAGGCCCCACTGGACTCTAAAGCCAACCCACAAATTCTTGAGGTGGGCCCCCTTTTCTCTGCATGCAAAGAATCCTCGAAAGGACGTCTGCCCGCAACCCAACAGTTGCTCACATTGGACAACAACCCCCAGAGAAGTGCTGAGTCAACAGATGCCGTCTCCAAAACTATGTGTGTGTGTTTTTAAAAAAAGCTCTCTTGTCCTGCTTGGCAAGTGTCTCGATTTCAAGATTCCGGCCCCAGAGGCAGCCCTGCCAGGAGGCAAAGGAGAGGACCGCGTGGTTAAGACGCTGAACTGCAGGCTGTGGAAGGTCGGTCATTCAGCAGTTCGAGACCCGAGTGTGCCGCATGCCGGAGTGAGCTCCCGTCTCTAGTTCCAGCTCCTGCCAACCTAGCCGTTCGAAAGCAAGAAATTGCAGGTAGATAAATAGGTACTGCTTCGGTGGGAAGGTAACAGCGTTCCGTGCGCCTTGGTGTTTAGTCATGCCGGCCACATGACCACGGAAATGTCTTCGGACAGCGCTGGCTCTTCGGCTTTGAAATGGAGATGAGCACTGCAACCCTAGATTCGGATTTGACTGGCTTTCGAGCAAGGGAACCTTTACCTTTAATACAACAGGGAGTGCTCTGGCGCAAGCCCCACGAAAGAGCAGGAAGGTAACAGCTCTTTTTGCGAGGCCCTGCGTAGGGAAACTTCGCCCTGGGGCTGTGCCTTGTGGTGTAGCAGCAGCAAAGAGATGGTTCCTTAAATGCTCAAACGTTTCTTGTCACGGAAGTTAAAGGTAAAGGTTCCCTTGCTTGAAAGCCAGTCGAATCCGACTCTAGGGTTGCGGTGCTCATCTCCGTTTCCAAGCCGAAAAGCCAGCGCTGTCCGAAGACGTTTCTGTGGTCATGTGGCCGGCATGACTAAACACCAAGGCGCACGGAACGCTGTTCCCTTCCCACCAAAGTGGTACCTATTGATCTACTTGCAATTTCTTGCTTTCGAACGGCTAGGTTGGCAGGATCTGGAACTAGAGATGGGAGCTCACTCCGTCATGCGGCGCACCCGGGTCTCGAACTGCTGGCCTTTAAATGAGAGTGCGCAAGACAGAGGCGAATGGCCGGAGATCTTCCGGAGTGGCAGAGGAGCAGAGGCAAGCAGGGCCTGATCTCAGGGGTGCCTACGCTCGGTGGCAAGAGGTCTCCCATTCCATTCGGCCCAGAGATACTCAGCCCCCAGAGGAAAAACCAGCATTAAGACCAAGGCTCCCTCTAAGCTGTGGAGTCTTGTGAGCAAAAATTCTACTTTGTGAGCTACTAGCCTTAAAGTTGTGAGTGAGCAATTTGGCTGCTGCATAAATAAGTTTGCTCTGGAGCCCTCCTTCCTGAGCTAAGACAAAAAGGTGTAAGCCAGAGGCTAAAAAACTGTGAGCTAGCTCACACTAACTCAGCTTAGAGGGAACACTGATTAAGACCAATGCTCCCTCGAAGCTGTGGAGTCTTGTGAGCAAAAATTCTACTTTGTGAGCTACTAGCCTTAAAGTTGTGAGTGAGCAATTTGGCTGCTGCATAAATAAGTTTGCTCTGGAGCCCTCCTTCCTGAGCTAAGACAAAAAGGTGTAAGCCAGAGGCTAAAAAACTGTGAGCTAGCTCACACTAACTCAGCTTAGAGGGAACACTGATTAAGACAACATCCCTGCATCCTAGCTGCCGCAGCCAACCCCAATCGGCAGGCCCGTAAACCAGGTGCAGGGCAAACATTTGACTGGTGGGGCTGCTGTTATTTTTATGTCAGCTCCAATCCACCCCCAACACCAGAGGCCACCTCTCTCTCAGGGGAGGGCCTATGAATCTTGCAGGAGGGGAGGGAGAGGGGCCGCCCGCCCTTCCCCACTTCTTCTCAAAAGCATTTAAAGAATCCCCTGATTCTTCTTTTTTAAAAAAAACCCTTTACGGAAGGAGCTGGAGCCCCCCACTGTAGGTACAGGCCAGCCCAATCAGTCTTCCCCAAGGCCCGATGCAGCAATATTTGCATTGGGATTATCCCTATCTATCCTGCGCATTCATGCCCATTCAGCAATATTTGCATTGGGATTATCCCTATCTATCCTGCCCATTCGCATCCCCCTCCCAAGAAACAACGGGCTTTACAATTTTAGTCCCTGCAGCTGGGGTTCACTCACATCTGGGATGTGGAATTTCTGCATTCCTCGATGTATTGGCTCATTCGGCCAAGAAAGCTGGGGGAGGGAGGGAGTTCGACGATAAGGAGAGAAAGGAAGCGGCTTCCGTTCCTCTCTTGAGTAGACGGAGAGAGGGAGAGAGGTGAGGGTTCAGTTATTGCTCAGTTCAGGCGTGATTTGAACACAAGTCTGGCCAGGCCGAAGAAGCCACCCGTGGGACGTCTGCACACCCAAAGCATCTTGGCTGTCACCTGCTTTGTGCTTTGTTACCTGGGCAAATCCTGCCAACTTAGCAGCTCGAAAGCAAGGAATCGCAAGTAGATAAATAGGTGCCGCTTCAGTGGGAAGGTAACAGCGTTCCGGGCGCCTTGGTGTTTAGTCACGCCGGCCACATGACCACGGAAATGTCTTCGGACAGCGCTGGCTCTTCGGCTTTGAAATGGAGATGAGCCCCGCAACCCTAGAGTCGGATTCGACTGGCTTTTGAGCAAGGGAGACCTTTACCTTTACCTACCTGGACAAAGCAGCACTGTGGGTCCTGAAGGAGAGTTGCTGTCCAACATGCAGTCACCACGGGGTGGGGTGGGGGTGGGGAGAGGCAAGCCACCATTTTCTCAAGTATGAACCTACCAACTGGTTGTAGCCTGCGTGCAATTCCACGGAGCTGGCAAAACGTCCCTGACAAGTAGCAAGACTAATTTTACCACTCCTCCAGCTTCTCTAGATTCCTAACCAGTTGCAGATTTGTGTGTGTGGGGGCGTGTGGGGTGTGTGTGTGTGTGTGTG
>NW_015162567.1:26584-34144 GCF_001447785.1 Gekko japonicus
TAGTTAAACCTCCCCAAATGGCTCGTGCACTTGGGGTTATTATAACACAGTTTGAGTCCAGGGGCACCCTGAAGACTAGTAAGGTGGCCAGGTTCCCCCCGGCCACTGGCAGGGGATGGGGTGGTAGGCAGTGTTCCCTCTAAGCTGAGTGAGTGTGAGCTAGCTCACAGTTTTTTAGCCTCCGGCTCACACATTTTTGTCTCCGCTCAGTAAGGAGGGCTCCAGAGCAAACTAATTTATCCAGTAGTCAAATCGCTCGCTCACAACTCATGCTGGTAGCTCACAAGTTAGAATTTTTGCTCACAAGGCTCCACAGCTTAGAGGGAGCATAGGTGGTAGGGTTGCCAGATTCAGGTTGCGAAACTCCTGGAGATTTTGGGACGGAGCCCGGGGAGGACGGGGACCTCAGTGGGGTACAGTGCCGCGGAGTCCACCCTACAAAGCCTCCATTTTCTCCAGGGGGAACTGATCTCTGCAGTCTGGAGATGAGCTGCAATTCTCGGGGGGTGCGCAGGTCCCACCTGGAGGCTGGCATCCCTAGCTCACAAAGTTTTATTCAAGGAATAAGCTTCCGTGTGCACGCACACACGAAAGCTCGTACCTCGAATAAAACTTGGTTGGTCTTAAAGGTGCCGCTGGACTCAAAAGTTTCCGCTGCTTCAGGCAAACACGGCTGCCCCACCTGGATCTCTCTACTTGGGACCAATGTTCCCTCTAAGCTGTTTAGTCATGTGAGCAAAAATTCTGCTTGGTGAGCTGCTGGCATGAAAGTGGTGAGCCGGCGATTTGGCTGCCGCATAAATTGGTTTGCTCTGGAGCCCTCCTTCCTGAGCAGAGACAAAAATCTGTGAGCCGGAGGCTAAAAAACTGTGAGCTAGCCCACACTAACTCAGCTTAGAGGGAACACTGCCTGGGACCATTGTCGCACTCGCGGCCAGCGTGGTCTGAGGACACACGAGAGAGAGCGCACCGAGGCCGACTAAGAACGCCAGGGCACTCGCTCTCAGACCACAGAGGGCTGTGGAACCCTCCCTAGCCCAAAAAAGAAACATGGCCTTAAACCCCTAGGAGGAAAGTGAGGCACAGACATGACAATTTTGAAGGAGGAGGAGATTGGATGTATACCCCATGGCCCTTCACTACCCGAAGGAGTCTCAAGAGTGGCTTAAAAACTCCTTTCCCTCCCCCTCCCCACAACAGACACCCCGGGAGCAATGTTCCCTCTAAGCTGTGGAGTCTTCTGAGCCAAAATTCTACTCGGTGAGCTCCTGGCATTAAAGTTGTGAGCGAGCGATTTGGCTACTGCATAAGTTAGGTTGCTCTGGAGCAATCCCTCCCTGAGTTAAGACAAAAATGTGTGAGCCGGAGGCTAAAAAACTGTGAGCTAGCTCACACTAACTCAGCTTAGAGGGAACACTGCCCGGGAGGTAGGTGGGGCTGAGAGAGCTCTGAGAGAACTGTGACTGAAAGAAGAATTGTTTCTTATACCCCACCCTTCACTACCCAAGAGTCTCAGAGCGGTTTACATCCGCCTTCCCTTCCTCTCCCCACAACAGACACCCTTGTGAGGTAGGTGGGGCTGAGAGAGCTCTGACTGAAAACTACCCTTGAGGGAACAGCTCTGAGAGAACTGGGACTGACCCAAGGTCACCCAGCTGGCTGCATGTGGAGAAGTGGGGAATCAAACACTGTTGTTCTTCAGTCGCTCTTAACCACTACACCGAACTGGCTCATCAGGGACCCATTTTCCAACTCCTCCTTAATCGTTCAAATACAGCTAGATCCTGCCCCACTGATGTGATTAATCACTGGACCGGCTAAGCATTTGCAAGGTGGAAACCCTATTCTGAAGCTCGGGGGGGGGGGGGGGGGGAGAGAACATGCAAACTCCCTTTCCCACCCGAGGCTCAGAAGGTAGAAAGAATCGGGAATGCAGGAGAAAACTGTCAGCAAGAGAGCTGGGAAAGGCAACCCGAGACTAAACAGCTGCAAAGAGACGGTGTGAAGGGATTTCAGCTTCCCACGAAATTCTTTGCTTCGGCAGCAGAAACCAGGTGCTGGGCTGCGTTTGGGAACAAGGGCGCATTAAGAGCCGGAGAGATCCTTCCCGTCGTTTCCCATGATGGAGCAGGGAGGAGAATGCTGACGGCGGTTCCCCCGCCATCCTTCCATTGTGGAACCCAGAAGCCACACATGGAACTCCCCCAGACTTCTGCCTTGAACCCAATCAGACCCTTGGTCCGTCAAAGTTAGTACACCCGAGGCTCAGAAGGTAGAAAGAATCGGGAATGCAGGAGAAAACTGTCAGCAAGAGAGCTGGGAAAGGCAACCCGAGACTAAACAGCTGCAAAGAGACGGTGTGAAGGGATTTCAGCTTCCCACGAAATTCTTTGCTTCGGCAGCAGAAACCAGCTGCTGGGCTGCTTTTGGGAACAAGGGCGCATTAAGAGCCGGAGAGATCCTTCCCGTCGTTTCCCATGATGGAGCAGGGAGGAGAATGCTGACGGCGGTTCCCCCGCCATCCTTCCATTGTGGAACCCAGAAGCCACACATGGAACTCCCCCAGACTTCTGCCTTGAACCCAATCAGACCCTTGGTCCGTCAAAGTTAGTACTGTCTACTCGGACTGGCAGTGGCTCTCCAGGGTCCCAGGCAGACGTCTTTCACATCACCCACTGCCTGATTCTTTTAACTGGAGATGCCTGGGATTGAACCTGGGACCTTCTGCATGTCAAGAAGATGCTATACCATTGAGCCACGGCCCTTCCCCAACAACTGAAACCACAGTGAAATTCACTTTTCTTAGTGAACCAAGGCCCCATACCTCTGTGTGAGAAAGCCACAGGGGAAAATGGGAAAGGCTCCAGAGGAGAAAATTGGCCTCCTGCCCAGAACTCACAGAGGAATCAATAGAATTCTGATGCTGATTCTATTGGGTTAAAAAAAATTAAAAATCATTTGACTTGGAAGCACAGAAGCTTTACACAGTATCCTCCATGTTTCCCAGTTAAGGGGAAAATGCAGTTCAAACAAATTACAAAGATGATATGACTCCAAGAGAAATAAATTTTACTTACAAAATTAGAAGCTCATCTTACACAACATATTCATGTAGGTACATTTAACATATTGTGTACAGATTAACTTCAAAAAGGTTAACCAAGCCCAGGTAAGAGAGATAAGAGGGGGGGGATCCTATATAAGATGCCAACAGATGGCAATCAACGACCAAAGAGGCTCAACATCTAACTGATGAGAGGGTGGGGCCAACGGCCAAGTGTATCTGAGTGAGAGAATTCTGTTAGCCCTCTCCCTCCCAGATCCTCTTGCATGCAGAGCTACAATATCAAACAGATTCTTCTGACCATCAAATTCTGGCTGTGCCTTCTGTTTAATCCTGACCTGAATTCCTTTAACTTTTTAATGCTGACAGATCATTATGAACCTAATTGGCTGAAATTAGTCAAGAAAAAATTAGGTCCTTAGGAATACATCTAGATCCACTTTACTTATCATCTGCCTCCACAATATTTTATACAATTAAACGCAGGTTTCTAGATATTCAGTTTCAGCGCCTGACTGAGGCAGCCAGGAAAACCTGTTCCCCAGTTCATCTGGGTTTATCCCAGACACTGGGCCAGACAGCTACTTATTTTTGTTCTCTAACTGATCACCATCAAAGAAGGGCATTTATGTTAGCCAGATTTAATGTATTGCCATCGACCATCTTCTCTGGAAGATGCCAAAAAATCCCCTATGAACTTAGGCAATGCCCCTGCGGTCAGGGTACTATCGAATCCGTTTCCTTCTGCGTGCCAAGCTGAGGCTCTTCCACTGAGCCACAGGCCCTGTCAAGATCGCTATTGCCTATTCTGACTATCAGCAGTTCTCCAGGGTCTCAGGCAGATGTCTTTCCCATCACAGACTACCTCATCCTTTTAACTGGAGATACCTGGGATTGAACCCATCCACAGAGGCCACCCGAGCCCCTCCTTCCTGTCTGGAGTACCCACCACCAGTAGATGGACCAAGCGACGCCAACCTCATCAGCTCTTGAAAGCTAAGCAGGTCCAGCCCTGGTTGGTACTTGGGTGGGAGACCACGCCAAGAAGTCCAGGGTTGCTACGCAGAGGCGGGCCATGGCAAAAACTACCTCGGAACATCTCTTGCCTTGGAAACCCCTATGGGGTTGCTTGCAACTTGACTGCACTTTTCTTCACGGCCATCCATATCCCAGGCAGAGAGGTGAGTTGGCTCCCCCTTGCAATCTATCCTGCATCACTGCTCTGGGCGGGCTTCCTGCCTATCAGGAAGGACACCCAGGACGGCAACTCACGCAGAGACGGAGGGGAGCTCTTCTCGGGGTGGGAGAAACTACCGTGTGCACCCAAACCCCCTTTTGGGCGCGAGAAGGAAGCCTGGCTCCCACTGAAGTCTGAAGGAAAACTGGCTTACAAGAACATGAACATCAAACTCGGATGCTCAGGTTGGGGGGGGGGGGGGGGAGAGGAACGAGAGACCAAAAGACAGGCAGAGAGTTTTTCCAACCTCAACCCCAGCCCCCAATCGCCAGTTGGGGAATTGGGTTACGAAGACTCATTGGAAAGGAATGCAGCTGGAACTCCAACGGGGCAGCCATTCAAAGCTCTGAAAACTTGAGTACCGTAGGGTCAAAATCATACTAAAAATATTTATTATTTTCTTATAATCCTAAACACAGACATAAACCACTACAACAAACAACATACAAACCAAGAGACTTGTTACAGTTTCTCGCTACACCTAATCCATCGCTTCATTATTCTCTAATATTTGTTAGTATTCTCTAATTCCATTATTATATATTAAAAAGGTAAAGGTAAACGGTCCCTTGCTCGAAAGCCAGTCGAGTCCGACTCCAGGGTTGCGGGGCTCATCTCCGTTTCAAAGCCGAAGAGCCAGCGCTGTCTGAAGACGTTTCCGTGGTCATGTGGCCGGCATGACTAAACACCAAGGAGCACGGAACGCTGTTACCTTCCCACCGAAGCAGTCCCTATTTATCTACTTGCAGTTTCTTGCTTTCGAACTGCTAGGTTGGCAGGAGCTGGAACCAGAGACGGGAGCTCACTCTGTCATGCGGCACACTCGGGTCTCGAACTGCTGAACTACCGACCTTCCAGAGCCTGCAGTTCAGCGTCTTCACCACTTGAGCCACCGCAGCTACATTACTACATACTCAAATATTATTCTTGCCATATCAACTTAACCTTTAACTCCGTTCACATTATACCCATCATATAGTCTCTTCCGAGTTTTTTGAAATGTCCATTTCTTCGTACCTCTCATTTCCATAGTTAATTTATCTATTTCCGCCGCTTCTAAAAGTTTATTAATATATTCCTGTTTAGCTGGTGTTTCTCGAGTCTTCCAGTATTTGGCATATAATATCCTCGCCGCCGATGACATGTAAACAATCAGGTATCTATCCGTTTCCTCAAATTCTTTCGGAAAAATATTTAACAACGAGCTGTGGAGTCTTGTGAGCAAAAATGCCACTTTGTGAGCCACTGGCATTTAAGTGGTGAGCGAGCGATTTGGCTGCTGCATAGATAAGTTTGCTCTGGAGCCATCCCTTCCTGAGCGGACAAAAATGGGTGAGCCGGAGGCTCAGAAACTGTGAGCTGGCTCACACTCACTCAGCTTAGAGGGAACACTGGTCGCTTGTGGGGGGCTCTCCTACCGCTTTGGCTAGCAAAGGGAATCAACACGCCCCATCCTGTCCCCCCTGCCCAATTCCACGAGAAATCCTCCCCCACAAGAACACAGCAGTAGGTACATGACAGTGGCACGGTGTGACATCTCGTGCATGTCTGGCCTCAGGGCTACTCTTGAGTCAGACTGACTGGCTCTATCAGACTGTGCTCCGGTGACCTACCCGAACATAAAAAAAAAATATGTGCACGCCAGCAGTTCCTGGCTTGCGCTTTGGTTTGCAGAGCACTATGTGACTTTCTTTCAACACCCCCTTTCCCTTCCTCCAGCTCATTCTCGTTTTGCCCGTCAGACGATTTTACAGGATCTACGGCGCGTCTTGTCATCCTTTTCACGCGTGCAGGAGCCTCATTTCCTGCCGCCGCTTTTCTGGACGGCGGTTTCCAGCTTTCCGATTTATACAGCACCGCGCAGCGCACTAACGGGAAAGCGGTCACCGAAGGCTTCGGACCAAGAGGCATTTTTAGAAGCTGAGCTAGAAGGGGAAAGAAGTATCTGCAGCTTCCCACAGCAACCACTAACATCTCTTCTCTGCAGTCTTTGCAAAAGTTTTCTCCAATACTGCAAGAATGCCTTGCTATAATACGAAACAGGCAACCCACAGAACACTTCAGCCTTCCGGGACATTCAATGGGTGACCTCAAGGTAGCTGCTTTATTACAATGGAACTTTAGGAACTGAATGGAAAGAGAAATTGCTGAATTACAAGTTATCACAACGCTTGGAAGAAAAACCTCCTCAGGACTCAACAGGGATATCGGTTTCTTATCTCATTACATACGCTAACTCATTCAGTCCTCACCCATGTATTCTCATACAGAGGGACTATACATCCTCTGTATTTTAGTGTATTGCTCTTTCGGAAATTGCTGAATTACAAGTTATTACAACACTTGGAAGAAAAACGTCCCCAGGACTCAACAAGGATATCGGTTTCTTATCTCATTACATACGCTAACTCATTCAGTCCTCACACATGTATTCTCATACAGGGGGACTATACATCCTCTGTATTTCAGTGTATTGCTCTTTTGGAATAGTATATTAGAGTACTGAACGTAATACAAGGAATATTGAACTGTCTGGCTGACAGACCGTAATGTTCTGCGGCAATATGCCTCGTCTGATGACCAACAACACTCAGTCGTTGTCTATGAAACAGCTTTATTCCATAGAAGGCAACAACACAAGAGCAGAGAGCAAAGAACATCATACGCCTGAAAGTCGGCTGACGGTCAGCATCCTAACAAATACGTCCCACAGAATGGTCCTCATAAGAACATAAGAGACGCCAATGTTGGATCAGGCCAAAGGCCCATCCAGCCCAACACTCTGTCACACAGTGGCCAAAAATACCAGCTGCCACCAGGAGGTCCAGCAGTGGGGCCAGGACACTAGAAGCCCTCCCACTGTTGACCCCCCCCCCCAAGCACCAAGAAGACAGAGCATCCCTTGCGCCAGACCAAGAGCTCCTATAAGCACATAAGGGGAGCCCATGTTGGATCAGGCCAAAGGCTCATCCAGCCCAACACTCTGTCACACAGTGACCACAAATACCAGGTGCCACCAGGAGGTCCAGCAGTGGGGCCAGGACACTAGAAGCCCTCCCACTGTTGCCCCCCCCCAAGCACCAAGAATACAAAGCACCACTTGCCCCAGACCAAGAGTTCCTATAAGAACATAAGGGAAGCCCATGTTGGATCAGGCCAATGGCCCATCCAGGCCAACACTCTGTGTCACACAGTGGCCAAAAATACCAGGTGCCCTCAGGAGGTCCACCAGTGGGGCCAGGACACTAGAAGCCCTCCC
>NW_015162567.1:34769-68820 GCF_001447785.1 Gekko japonicus
GCTCCGGGGGAAGGATGGCCCCTTGGGCATTCGGGCCGACCCCTGCTACACAGACTGATCCTCCGTTTCGCCAGGCCAAGCTTCAACTGGACGTTCAGGGTCTGACGCTTAATTTCCCACCGGTGCTTTTCAGCATCTTAACGTAAAGGTAAAGGTTCCCTTGCTCGAAAGCCAGTCGAATCCGACTCTAGGGTTGCGGTGCTCATCTCCGTTTCCAAGCCGAAGAGCCAGCGCTGTCCGAAAACGTTTCCATGGTCATGTGGCCGGCATGACTCAACGCCAAGGCGCACGGAACGCCGTTACCTTCCCACCGAAGCGGTACCTATTTATCTACTTGCAATTTCTTGCTTTCAAACTGCTAGGTTGGCAGGAGCTGGAACTAGAGACGGGAGCTCACTCCGTCTTGCGGAACACCCGGGTCTCGAACTGCTGAACTACCGACCTTCCACAGCCTGCAGTTCAGCGTCTTAACCACTTGAGCCACCACAGCTCCTTAGGGAGCTCCTCAGCATCTTAGGGAGTGGCTTTTCAGGTAGCAAGGGAAACTTTCGTCCCCAGAAACTAAAGGTGATCAAGCGTTAGGAGGAGGAGGAGGAGGAGATTGGATTTATACCCCGCTGCCCTTCACTACCCAAAGGAGTCTCAGAGCGGCTCACAAACTCCTTTCTCCTCCCCCTCCCCACAACAGACACCCCCTGTGAGGTAGGTGGGGCGGAGAGAGCTCTGACACAAACTGCTCTTTTGCAAGGACAGCTCTTATCAGAACTACGGCTTGCCCAAAATCATCCAGTCAGGTGCAAGTGGAGGAGCAGGGAATCAAACCCGGTTCTCCCAGATTAGAGTCCGCACACTTAACCACGACACCAAACTGGTTAGGGGCATACACCCTGACTTCGATAGCCCAGGCGAGCCAGATCTCTTCAGATCTCGGAAGCTAAGCAGGGTCGACTCTGGCAAGAACTTGGATGGGAGACCTCCTTGGAATGTCAGCAGTCGGGAGGCGGGGGCAGGCTTTATTCAGCCACCTCTCTGAATATCCTCCAGGCCCCCAGTAGGGGTCAGTCACCAGAGGTCGCCGCGACTTCCAGGTGCGCTCACACTCACACTGTGTGTGTCTGCACGCACACATGAAAAATACAAAGAGTTAGTGGCAGACAATCTTCCCTGGAAGGCAATCTACCCACTTCTGGGAGCCAGTTTGGTATTGTGGTTCGGAGTGCGGACTCTAATCTGGGAGAGCCGGGTTTGATTCCCCGCTCCTCTGCACGCAGGTGCTGGGTGACCTTGGGCCAGTCACAAGTTCCCTCAGAGCTGTTCTCTCAAGAGCAGTCCTCAAAAGAGCTCTCTCTGCTCCACCTCCCTAACAGAATGCCTGCTGTGGAGAGAGGAAGGGAAAGAAGCCGCTCAGGGACTCCGAGTGAAGGGCGGGGTATAAATCCAATCTCCTCTTCTCCTCCTTGTCAGTCACAGTTCTCTCAGAGCTCTCTCGGCCCCACCTACCTCCCAGGGTGCCTGTTGCTGCGAGAGGCAGGGAAGGAGACTGTAAGGTGCTCTGAGACTCCAGGTGAAGGGCGGCATATAAATCCAACTATTTCTCTTCTTTTCCTGCTGTGCATGCAGCGGCAGGTATACTTGTATCCCAGGGTACACGTGCTCCATTCCTGTAGCATGACAGGCCAGGCGAGAGCCCAACCCACCCACCTACGGACACTTCCCCAAACCTTCTGCACAGGAGCAGAAAGGGCTCCCTCAAGGGTCTAGTGAAGCACACCCCAATCCTGTGACCCCATAATCACAACACAAAGAAGCTGCCCTGACAGTTTGGCGTCGTGGGTTAAGTGTACGGACTCTAATCTGGACGAACCGGGTTTGATTCCCCACTCCTCCTCCACTCGCACCTGGCTGGATGACCCTGGGCAAGCCGTAGTTCTGATAAGAGCTGTCCTTGAAAAAGAGCAGTTTCTGTCAAGCGCTCTCTCAGCCCCACCCACCTCACAGGGTGTCTGTTGTGGGGAGGGGAAGGGAAAGGAGTTTGTCAGCCGCTCTGAGACTCCGAGAGAAGGGCAGGGTATAAATCCAATCTCCTCCTCTTCTTCCTCTCCTCCCCCTTCCCCCACATGAAGCTGCTGGAGTGACCTTGGGCCAGTCACAAGTTCTTTCAGAGCTGTTCTCTCAAGAGCAGTTCTCTCAGAGCTCTCTCAGCCCTACCTACCTCCCAGGATGTCTGTTGTGGGGAGGGGGAAAGGGGACGGTAAGCCGTTCTGAGACTCTGAGAGAAGGGCAGGGTACAAATCCAATTTTCTCCTCCTCTTCCTCTCCTCCCCCTTCCTCCACATGCAGCTGCTGGAGTGACCTTGGGCCAGTCACAAGTTCTTAGAGAGCTGTTCTCTCAAGAGCAGTTCTCAAGAGAGCTCTCTCAGCCCCGCCTTCCTCCCAGGGTGTCTGTTGTGGGGAGGGGGAGGGAAAGGAGATTGCAAGCCGCTCTGAGACTCCTTTGGGTAGTGACTCCTTTGGGTAGTGACGGGCGGGGTATAAATCCAATCCCCTCTTCTTAATTGTCTGATGCTTTCGTTGTTTGAAGAATTAATTATATTATCTGGTTTCAATTGCTTATGAGTTTGTTGTCACCCGCCCTGAGCCCGTTAGGGAAGAGCAGGATATAAATTTAAGTAATAAAGACATGAATTAAAAAAATCCGGGGGCACACAGCGGCCGAATGAACCTTTCCTGGGTCCAGCTCTGTGCGCTTCTCTGGCAGCCCGAACGAAAACCTGTGGATCTACTCCGGCGCAAACTCTTGGGGGACGAGCGATGAGAAGCCTCTGGCAGCAACGCAAGGCAAGCGGACTGCTCCGGGCACCCAGCTACCGGCGCAGCAGGAGAGGCCGCCCAGGAGGGACCCACTGCCTTGCAGCTGCGTCTCTGTCCTCTTCTGGGACAAGAAGAGATGGGAAACGTGGCTGGAGAGACCTGACTGGTGCCTATCGAACCAGGCGCCGTCGAGAGAATAGTGAACACTTAACTGACAGGATAATGAACCGATAAAAAAAAAACAAAGCGGTAAGTCGTGTTGAGATGCATCATGGGAAGACGGCAGGGGTGCCCAGAAAGACACAAGAGCTTCAAGAGCAGGTTCGGTGTCGTGGTTAGAGGCGCGCGGGGACTCCAATCTGGGAGAGCCGGGTTTGATTCCCCACACCTCCTCCGCATGCAGCCCGCTGGGTGACCTTGGGTCAGTCGTATGTTCTCTCAGAGCTGTTCTCTCAGGAGCAGTCCTTGAGAGAGCTGTCTCAGGCACTGACTGAAAGGCGAGGTATCCAGTCTCTTCCTCTTCTTCCTGAGAACCAGTTTGGTGTAGTGGTTACAATGTTCCCTCTAAGCTGTGGAGTCTTGTGAGCAAAACTTCCACTTTGTGAGCTACTGGCACTAAAGTTGTGAGCGAGCAATTTGGCTACTGCATAAATTCATTTGCTCTGGAGCCATCCTTCCTGAGCTAAGACAAAAATGTGTGAGCCGGAGGCTAAAAAACCGTGAGCTAGCTCAGGCTAACTCAGCTTAGAGGGAACACTGGTGGTTAAGTGTGCAGACTCTAATCTGGGAGAGCCGGGTTTGATTCCCCACTGAGCCTCCACTTGCACCTGGCTGGATGACCTTGGGCAAGCCCTAGTTCTGATAAGAGCTGTTCTTGAAAAAAGAGCAGTTTCTGTCAGAGCTCTCTCAGCCCCACCTACCTCCCAGGGTGTCTGTTGTGGGGAGGGGAAGGGAAAGGAGTTTGTAAGCCGCTCTGAGACTCCTTCAGGTAGTGAAGGGCAGCGAGGTATAAATCCAATCTCTTCTTCTTCTTTCTGGGACCTGAAGAAAGAGGTTTAAGGGGATAACTGCAATGGATCACTGGTTCTGGTGAGCAGAGCCATAAAAGGGCCACTGGGATGCCAACCAAAGGAGACCTGGGCTGAGAGAACTGCGGTCTGGAAGCCAGTGGAGAGAACCAAACAGAAATGGGCAGGTTCTCTCAAGCAGCTTCGTTTCAGCAGCGCGAAAGAATTGCCAGGACGCGTCCGCAAGGACGTATTTCCCATGTTTTCCAACACCCTCGTGCAGGGCTATTTTTGGGCAGGGACGCACAGGAACGGAGTTCCGGCTGGCTCCCGAGTTGGCCACGCCCAGCAGGAACTCATTAGCATAACAGGCCCCAACCACACAGCAGAAACTCATTAGGATTGGCTACGTTAGGGGTGTGTGGCCTAACATGCAAAGGAGTCCCTGCTACAAAAAAGGCCCTGGGTTTGGACAACAAACAAGGTAAAGAGAATAAGAAGCAAAAGGTGGGTGTGGCTGGATGACCACACCTCTGGTAACACAGGGGTGTGGCCTCATATGCTAATGAGCTGTGCTGTCAGGGGTGTGGCCTAATATGCTAATGAGTTCCTGCTGGGCTTTTTCTGCAAAAAGAGCCCTGCCCTCCTGTATCAAAGAAGGAGAGAGGAGGAGGAGGAGGAGGAGAGGGAAGAGGAGGAGATTGGATTTATACCTCCACCCGACACTACCTGAAGGAGTCTCAGAGAGCAACTTACAGTCTTCCGTTCTCTTCCCCTCCCCACAACAGACCCCCTTGTGAGGTAGGTGGGGCTGAGAGGGCTCTTTTGAAGACTCCTCTTCCTGGGAGAACTCTGGGAGAACTTGTAACTGACCCAAGGTCACCCAGCTGGCTGCATGTGGAGGAGTGGGAAGAAGAAGAAATTGGATTTCTCTACCTGAAGGAGTCTCAGTGCGGCTTACAATATTCTTTCCCTTCCCCTCCCCACAACAGACGCCCTGTGAGGTAGGCGGGGCTGAGAGAGCTCTAAGAGAAACTGCCCTTGAGAGTGAGAGAACTTGTGACTGACCCAAGGTCACCCCAGCAGCTGCACGTGGAGGAGGAGTGGGGAATCAAACCCGGTTCTCCAGATCCGAGTACATGCTCTTAACTACCACACCAAACCTGTTGAGAAAGCTGAGGTCACCACAGGAACCTCAGACAATACGCAACTGGAAGAGGACGCGGAGATGGACTTCTCTGTGTCAGGACCCCGCACGGGGAGCTTTCAAGGGAAGGTATAGGAACCGTCAGTTCCGTGATCCAACTCCCCGCTTTCTGAAGCGAAGGAAGAGCTACGCCACCAATCCCACCACGCTCAGGACGCGCTAAGCGGCTTACTCAGAGCACAGCTTGACGCCGGACAGATCTGGGCCACTCGCCGCGTTCAAGCCATGCGTCAACAACCGAGCAGGTTTGCAAGGGTCTGGCGCACGAGGAACGCCGCTGGCGGAGAAGGGGATGGTCCCTAGACCTGGCAGAAGCAGTGGGGGCTGCTGCCGCCCCACTCATTAGCTGCTCAGCCCAGCTTTTAACGATTCAGACTGAAATTTGCTGCGGTTGCAAAGAGATTTCTGCAGACTTATTTATTTATTTATCCTTGGATTTATATCCCGCCCTACCCCGAAGTCTCAGGGCGGCTAACAAGGGCACAATGTGCCGAGATTATAACAGTAAAAACACATAGTATAAAACAGTAAAATACAATATCAGGTTTACAATACAGATGTAAACAAAAAATGGGTAGATCTTAAACCCAACGGTAGCTTCCCCAAAATCTATCATCTGCTTCGTGCTGGGGCGCCACGCCCCCCCAGTGAGATCCAGACAATCGTGGTGATAGTACGACGGTGCATAGATGGCAAAGGTGGAATAATAGTGGCGGCGACTCCTACTCAAAGGCCTGGCGGAAGAGCTCCGTCTTGCAGGCCCCGCGGAACTGAGAAAGATCCCGCAGGGCCCAGATCTCCTCCGGGAGCTCCTTCCACCAGGTAGGAGCTGCCGCCGAAAATGCCCTGATTCTGGTCACTGCAAATTTAGCATCTCTAGGGCCTGGAATTTCCAGATGACGACTCCTCGACTATAGTGCCCTTGGGGACTTCATCGCTGCCTCTGAACAAGAGAGGCCCTGGGACTCTAGCAGTTTCCCAGCAATCCTTACTAGAAGCAGAGTTTGCCATCTTTGGAGGCCTCCAATTCAATACTGCCTCTAAGCTGTGGAGTCTTGCGAGCAAAAATTCTGCTTTGTGAGCTACTGGCATCAAAGCGGTGAGCGAGCGATTTGGCTGCTGCATCAGTTAGTTTGCTCTGGGGCCCATCCTTCCGGAGCGAAGACAAAAATCTGTGAGCTGGAGGCTCAAAAACTGTGAGCTAGCTCACACTAACTCAGCTTAGAGGGAACACTGCTCCCACTCCACTCGAGTTCTTCGCACCACGGCCCCTACAGCGTACACACTGGTGCCAACGCTGAGCCAACTGTACACTCATGCAGATAATGCAATCAGCGGTGGTGCTTGTCGCCAGGTTTACAACCGAACAGAAGCCAACCGGGGCTCAGCTTGTAGCCTGCGGTTGCCACCTGTTGCTCCCCGGCAGCCAGAACATTACAGAACAGCAGTGACAAGCCTGGGAGAACGGATGGGAGCACACGTAGAGGGTGCCCGCGCGGCCTGTGATCCAGCATCAAAAGCTACAGGGGCTCCCAGCAGGTATCACAGTCCTGGACCGCAAGCAGCCGTTCTCTGCTGGGACTGGCTTGTTATTTGCCATAGCAGACTCGACATCAAGCAATTCGTAACCCAGGAAGCAGCACCATTAAAAAAAGCCATACTCCACAAAGCGGGCTCGCCAGTTTGGTGTAGTGGTTAAGTGTGCGGACTCTAATCTGGGAGACCCGGGTTTGATTCCCCACTCCTCCACTTGCACCTGCTGGTGTGACCTTGGGTCAGTCACAAGCTCTGTCAGGGCTGTCGTTGAAAAAGAGCAGTTTGTGTCAGAGTTCTCTGAGCCCCACCCACCTCACAGGGTGTCTGTTGTGGGGAGGGGAAGGGAAAAGGAGTTTGTAAGCCGCTCTGAGACTCCAAGTGAAGGGCAGGGTATAAATCCAATCTCTTCTTCTTCTTGATTCTCCCATTTCATTTATCTCCTGCTTTAGCTTTAATGCTTCGGACAGGCTCAGGCGACTGAATACACTTCCGCGTGAACTTTTTCTTTCCGCACAGGGAACTAACCCTTTCTCACAATACAAGAACTCGTGGGCCCTGAATGAAATGAATGAGCAGCAGGCTTAGAACAGATAGAAGAAAGTCCGCCTTCACCCAAAGAGCCATTAACACGTGGAACTCACTGCCACAGGAACCGGCAGCAGCTACAAGCATAGACAACTTCGAGGACTGGATAAACATATGGAGCAGAGGTCCATCAGTAACTCTTAGCCACAAGGTATAGACAGAACACTATGTCTGTAGCAGTGATGCCATGTATTCTTGGTGCTTGGGGGGGCAACAGTGGGAGGACTTCTGGAGTTCTGGCCCCACTGCTGGACCTCCTGATGGCCCCTGGTTTTTGGCCACTGTGTGACCCAGAGGGTTGGACTGGATGGGCTATTGGCCTGATCCAATATGGCTTCTTTTATGTTCTTATATGGGACAGAGATTCATCAGTGGCTATTAGCCTCAAGGTATAGATGGAACTGCGGTGGCTCAAGTGGTTAAGACGCTGAACTGCAGGCTGTGGAAGGTCAGTAGTTCAGCAGTTCGAGACCCGAGTGTGCCGCATGACGGAGTGAGCTCCCGTCTCTAGTTCCAGCTCCTGCCAACCTAGCAGTTCGGAAGCAAGACATTGCAAGGAGATAAATAGGGACCACTTAGGTGGGAAGGGAACAGCGTTCCGTGCACCTTGGTGTTTAGTCATGCCGGCCACATGACTACGGAAACGTCTTCGGACAGCGCTGGCTCTTCGGCTTTGAAACGGAGATGAGCGCTGCAACCCTAGAGTCGGACTCGACTGGCTTTCGAGCAAGGGAACCTTTACCTTTTTATAGATGGAACACTCTATCTGGGGCAGTCATGCTCTGTATTCTTGGTGCCAGGGGGGACAAGACAGCATGCGCTGCCTCAAGCTTCTTGGGCGAGGAAGTGGACTAAATGAATATATGAATGTAACGGCTGTGTAACACAGCAAAGTCTGAGTCCAGCGGCACCTTTAAGACCAACAAAGTTTTATTCTCGGTATAAGCTTTCCTGTGCAAGCACACTTCTGAAGCATGCACACTTCTCAAACTTTGCCGTGCTGCTTCAGACCAACACAGCTATCAACCTGAAGCTGTGCAACATGCAATAGTTAACAGGTGACGCCGTTCCTGTAGCAAGGAGGGAGGGGGGATACACTTTCTACAACTTCTTTCTGGAACAAGTGGGTGGGTGTAAGCACCATCAAGTTGAAGCTGACTCGTGGCCACACCACAGGGTTTCCAAGGCAGGAGACAAAAAGAGGTAGAGGAATTTCAAATTACCCTTTTTAACCTGTTTTGAAGCTGTTTTTGATCCGTCATGGAGTAAACCGGTATAGGGCTGCCATTTCACACATGGCTTTCCCCTTCCAGTAAAGAGCTAGATCTGAAGCGGTTTACCATTTCAGACTGCACCGCTTTTTCCACGCCATTTTTCACCCGCGCGGGTGATCTCCGGCTTCTTTTTTTGAATGTTCGCTTTATAGCGCTATAGCACTATAACAAAACACTCCAGGCATTCCAATGGGGTTGATATACTGCTGTTCCACTATAGCGTTATAGCGCTACAAAGCAAACATTTTTTTAAAAGCCGAAGATGGCCCGCACAGGTGAAAAACGGCGGGAAAAAGCGCATCGGAACCGGGAGAGGAAACTGAAGGCTACTTGGAAGCGGTTGACAGGTAAAACGCTTCAGCCCCATCTCCTAAACGGGACAGAAGCGTTTATGTCTGAAATTACAAATATATTTCGGTAGGGAACCAGTTCTAAAATGGTTCTGTCTGAAATGACAGACCAGAAACCGTTTGGGAACCGTTCCTCTTCCGGATTATATCGTCTGTGTGAAATTCCTCGTAGTTTGCCTTTGCCTGCCTCTGCGTCGCAACCCTGGGCTTCCTCGGTGGTCTCCCACCCAAGTACTAACCAGGGTCGACCCGGCTTAGCTTCCAAAATCTGATGAGATCAGTCTAAGCTCAGCCATTCAGGTAAGACCACCTGCCATACAGCTCCCTCATTCCTTTACTCACACGCACATCCCAATTCTGAACAAGCTTGGCATGAGCACCCTGCCGGTGCAATTGTTCAGTCCACTCTTCCTTCAAACTCCCGATTTTCAGAACAGGGCAGAGATGTTAAGACCGTAAGAGAAGTCGTGTTGGATCAGGCCAGTGACCCATCCACCCATCATGCAGCTTTGAGAATGACAGGAGTACTCCGTCCACGAATGTTAGCTGCATAATGTGTCTTTTGTAGGACCGGCAAAAAGCATCCATACAAGAAGGCTGTCCCCCTTTCCGGAAGACTTCATGCAAGGAGAAGCAGGCTTGACTTTTAAAACACTGATGCAAAATTGTCTGGTAGTTAGCAATCTGTCTGTACTGAATGTTGTTGCTTATTGAATGTAATGACTATACCTGACTAGGATGAAAGAATGATACACTATGCACTTTACTAAATGATGACCATAAATAGAACACATTAGTTTGCTAAAAGGTTTTTGCAGTGTATATTTGTTACTAGACAATGACCCATCAAGCCAAACACTCCTTGTCACACAGTGGCCCAAACCCAGGTGCCATCAGGAGGTCAGCCAGTGGAGCCAGAACTTCAGAAGCCCTCCCAACTGTTGCCTCCCCCAAACCCCAAGAAGACAGAGCATCACTGCCCCAGACATAAGAACATAAGAGAAGCCATGATGGATCAGGCCAACGGCCCATCTAGTTCAACACCCTGTGTCACCCAGTGGTCAAAACCCAGGCGCCACCAGGAGGTCCACTAGCGAGGCCAGAACTTACTCCCAAATCCTCCGAGACACGTGGACCCATCACCTTGAACGTAGCCAGGCCAAACCCAGGAACGAGCTGGGCAGGGGGAAAGACATCAGTTCGGCCTCCATCGCTACCTGCCCGACCCTTAGCAACAGAGGAAGCACTGGAAATGAGAAACTGCGGCCACGCTCAGGAGACCTCCTCCCCAAGAGAAAGCTGGGGAGGAAAACCATCTGGCAAAAGCGTTGAAACCTGAGAAGGCAGCCAATCTTTTCGCTGCAGGGATGTTAACTCCCGTTTTCAGAGAGAGAAGGTTTCTTTGTTATAACAAGATGACCCCCACCCCACCCCAGGCAGGGAGCATTCTGACCTGCGCAAAGAAAAAGGGATTCCCCGTTAACTTGCACACCACTCCCATTCTCAATCTGAAACTGCCCACAGTCCCAAGAGAGTCCACCTGTGCCCAGAAAGATCACCGAAAGAGTGATTAACATGTGAGATTCACTGCCACAGGAGGTGGTGGCAGCTACCAGCATGGATGGCTTCAAAAGGGAATTGGATAAAGAACTGGAGCAGAGAACCATCAGTGGCCATTAGCTACAAGGTATAGACAGGAACTCTCAGGCTGGGGCAAACGATGTTCTATATACTCTGTGCTTTGAAGGGGCAACAGTGGGAGGGCT
Source organism: Gekko japonicus (assembly GCF_001447785.1). Lineage (NCBI taxonomy): Eukaryota > Metazoa > Chordata > Lepidosauria > Squamata > Gekkonidae > Gekko > Gekko japonicus. Next base: position 45,306 of record NW_015162567.1, read on the forward strand.
TCTGGTGTCCTGGCCCCACTACTGGACCTCCTGATGGCACCTGGTATTTTTGGCCACTGTGTGACAGAGCGTTGGGCTGGATGGGTCATTGGTCTGATCCAACATGGCTTCTCTGATGGTCTTATGTCTGGCACAGTGATGCCTAGAGCAAGAGTGGGAGGGCTTCTAGTGTTCTGGCCCCACTGGTGGACCTCCTGATGACACCTGGTATTTTTGGGGGGGGGGCAACAGTGGGAGGGCTTCTGGTGTCCTGGCCCCACTGGTGTACCTCCTGATGGCACCTGGTATTTTTTGCCACTGTGTGACATGGAGTGTAGGACTGGATGGGCCGTTGGTCTGATCCAACATGGGCTTCTCTGATGTTCTTATGTCTGGCACAGTGATGCTCTGTCTTCTTGGTGTTTGGGGGGTCAACAGTGGGAGGGCCTCTGGTGTTCTGGCCCCACTGCTGGACCCTGATGGCCCCTGGTATTTCTGGCCACTGTGTGACATGGAGTGTTGGACTGGATGGGCCATTGGCCTGATCCAACATGGGCTCCTCTGATGTTCTTATGAAGCATGGCTGGGGGGGGGGGACAGCCCACCTTCCTGCCATCCTATGCACAGGCTGAGAAGGAAGAATGATCCGTTTGAACAAGACAGGGCTGCCCTGCTGGATTTGTCACAGGGTAACGCTTATTTGCCAAGACAGGGGAAGGCTCCTCCAACCCTAAGCCGGGAGAGGCGCGACGGGAGAGAGTCTCCAAGCAACTGCCTCTTCCACTTAGGACAATCCCGGGAGCCTCCCGAGCGGTGTTCCCTCTAAGCTGAGTTAGTGTGAGCCAGCTCACAGTTTCCTAGCCTCCGGCTCACACGTTTCCAGCTTTGCTCAGGAAGCTCAGGGCTCCAGAGAAAACTAATGTATGCGGGAGCCAAATCGCTCGCTCACAACTTTAAGGCCACTGGCTCACAAAATAGAATCTTTGCTCACAAGACCCCACGGCTTAGAGGGAGCATTGGTCCCTAGCTTCCAGCTGCCCCTCGGCCTCACCCCCTTACCCACAGAGCCTCAAACCAGTTCCTCACTTCCTGGGGGGAGGAGAAATTCGGCCTCCCTCCCGCCCCCCCCAGCCCAGCCCCACAAGGATGCCTTTAAAGCCCTCCCCCACCATCTTACTGGGGTCTAATTAAAGGGGCGGTGGCCCGGCCGTAATGAGGGGCAGATGCTGGGTGGACGGATGCCATCTGCCATGCTCCACTACTAATTAGGAGAGATGGGAGGCGGTGCAATCCGTTTCTGCTCAAGACAAAGCCACAGCTTGTTGTCGTCGTCACCCGTCCTCCCCCCTCCCCGGCCGCCCCCAGCAGCATTCTTTGCAAACTCGCCGGGAAGCCAAACGCCACCATTTGCACAAGTGCACATTTGCAGGGCAGGGCGGGGGAGGAGAGGAGAGAAGAATAGATGCATCCACCAGAGCGGTGTGTGTGTGTGTGTATTCTTCCTGGCCTGTTCTTCTAAACGGCGGTGGCCTGGATCGAATTAGGCCTTCTTCGTGCTCTGCTGCGAGAGAGGCCCAGAGTTCTGACTGCGAGGGGATTCTGTGTCCTCTTCGCTCCACCCGCCCGATAATTTCTGAGCAGCAAGAATGAACCGCACGGTAATCCGGCACAGCTGAAAGGATCTCCCGGCTTCAATTCATGGCGGCCAGACCACCGTGCGCCACCGCCAAGGAACGCCACAGGCAGCGGAGAGCGAAGCCTGCCAGTAGAAGCCATCGAGCGGCCTGCCGTGAAACCGGGGAGGCAAAAACCGAAGCCACTCTCCTCCTCCTTCTGCAAGCCGGAAGAGAAAAGCCTCCGTTGACCACTACCTTCGGGTTCACCTCTAAGTCAGGAACAAAATAATTCTTCCCCCAGGGGAGTGGTGAGAACAGAAGCCCGGCCCAAGGAGCAAATGTGTCCAGGCTCTGGGCCTAGAGACCAGCCCACAACGGCCGACTTCAACGCAGGGAAAGACCTGGCAGAGGGAAAACCGCATTGTTGGGTCAAGAGAGAGAGGTTCTCTGCTCAAAGGAGTCCAGTGCCACTTTGAAGACCAACAATTTCAGGTTTTGGGCACCACAATTTAAGAAGGTTGTAGACAAGCTGGGACGTGTCCAGAGGAGGACGACGAAGACGGCGAGGGGGTCTGGAGACCAAGTCCTATGAGGAAAGGCCGAAGGAGTGATGCTCTGTCTTCTTGGTGCTTGGGTGGGGGGTCAACAGTGGGAGGGCTTCTAATGTCCTGGCCCCACTGGTGGACCTCCTGAGGGCACCTGGTATTTCTGGCCACTGTGTGACACAGAGTGTTGGACTGGATGGGCCTTTGGCCTGATCCAACATTGGTGTCTCTTATGTTCTTATGAGCTGGGCATCTTTAGCCTTGAGAGGAGACGACTGAGAGGTGATACAAGAACCATCTTCAAGGACTTGAAGGGCTGTCCTATAGAGGATGGGGCGGAGTTGTTTTCTGCTGCCCCAGAAGGTCGGACCAGAACCAACGGGGGTTGAAGTTAAATCAGAAGAGTTTTCGGCTCAACATTAGGAAGAGCTTCTTGACTGTTCGAGCTATTCCTCGGTGGAACAGGCTTCCTCAGGAGGTGGTGGGCGCTCCTTCTTTGGAGGTTTTCAAACACTAAAACCAAATCCTGGCCACACGGTTGCAAAGCTATATTTGGTGTTGGTGGGAGCAGAGGCGGGTGACGTTTCGGGAGTCCGTGGGGTCGATGTGTGATATTTTCCACTGGTTAAGGGGGGATAAATAAATTTGCTGAACAGTGTAATGTAAAGTAAGTGAAGTCAACCACACTTGCATGCTCTGTACAGGTTTAACAGATTAAAATTAAATCGGAGGAGTTTTTGGCTAACAGGTTGAAATTAGATCCAAAGAGTTTCCGGCTAAACATTAGGAAGAACTTCCTGACAGAGTGGTTCATCAGTGGAATAGGCTTCCTCGGGAGGTGGTGGGCTCTCCTTCTTTGGAGGTTTTCAAACAGAGGCTTGATGGCCATCCAACAGCCTTGCTGATCCTGTGAATTTATGCAGATCAGGAGAGGGGAGGGCAGGAAGGGTTGCCTCAGTGCTTAGTCCTCGTGGCCCTTTCTTTCACGCCCAGGGAAATGCCGATAGCCACTTCGGTTCAGGAAGCCATTTTTCTCCAGGCCAGTTATACCCAGAATTAAACTTCGTTGGTCTTCAAGGTGCCACTGGACTCAGACTTTGTTCTACGTATCCAAAGAAGCGTGCAGGCACAGGAAAGCTTATTTGTTGTTGTTCAGTCGCACAGTCGAGTCCGACTCTCCGCGACCCCATGGACCAGATCCCGCCAGGCCCTCCTGTCTTCCGCCGTCCTCTGGAATTTGCTCAGTTTCATGTTCGTTGCATCGATGACACTGTCTGACCATCTCATCCTTGGCCGTCCCCGTCTTTGACCTTCAATCTTTCCCAGCATCAGGGCCTTCTTCTCCAGTGAGGGCTCCCTTCTCATTGGGTGGCCAAAGTATTTGAGCTTCAGTTTCATTATCTGGCCTTCCAGGGAACAGTCCGGGTTGATTTCTTTTAGGATTGACTGATTCGATCTTCTTGCAGTCCAAGGGACTCTCAAGAGTCTTCTCCAGCACCATCGTTCAAAAGAATCTATTCTTCGGCGCTCGGCCCTCCTTATAGTCCAACTCTCGCAGCCATACATGACTACTGGGAATACCATTGCTTTGACCGTCTTCTCTGACCTTCAGTCTTTCCCAGCATCAGGGTCTTCTTCTCCAGTGAGGGCTCCCTTCTCATTGGGTGGCCAAAGTATTTGAGCTTCAGTTTCATTATCTGGCCTTCCAGGGAACAGTCAGGGTTGATTTCTTTTAGGATTGACTGATTTGATCTCCTTGCAGTCCAAGGGATACCCAGAATTAAACTTTGTTGGTCTTCAAGGTGCCAGTGGACTCAGACTTTGTTCTACGTATCTGAAGAATCCTGCATGCACAGAAAAGCTAATACCCAGAATTAAACTTTGTTGGTCTTCAAGGTGCCACTGGACTCAGACTTTGTTTTCTGCTCTTGTTACAGAGAACCACTCGGTTGCTCCAGATGTAGACGCAGCTCTGACTGGGGGAGGCACCCTTCTCCCTTCCTGGAAAGGACAAAAGGGACCCGCAAGTCCTGTGACAAGAGGGGACAGGACGGCAGAACACCTCTCCACTCCCCAAGACGCCATCGGCTTCCCCGTTCCAGGCCTAGGCTTTTCCCAGTATGTCTCCGGAAGCTGCCAGAGAAGAGGAAACCCAAGGCCACTCAACAGATGTTGAGAGGGAACACAGCGGGAGAGGAGGAGGGGGAAGGGGGGAAAACAAGGGAGGCCAGAAAAAAGCCTGCGGAAGGCAGTTTTGCAATCCCTCCAGGAGTCAAAGGCTCTCCCTTTACAACGGAGCCAAGATTGGTGGGGGGGCAGGAAGGCCAGAGAGAGAGAGAGAGAGACAGGAAGGCCATTTATAGCTCTCGCAGGTATTTAAGAAAGGGAAGTGGAACAATGGAAGACATGGGGAAAAAGAACAATGGGTCCAGAGATTACAGGCTTGCAGCCGGGCTACGTGGTCCCCGAGATCACATGACCAAAACGTGCCTGGGCTACACCACGGACCACCACGATGGGGGTTGAGTGTTCTCTTGCACTGAAAAGAAAACCTCCCTGTGTATACGAGGTCGGTACGCCTCGGAGAAAGGTTCCCCCCCCGCAACCTTCTATATACCGTTCACCGTTTCCCCAAGTGCAGAGAGGCCAATTTCCTTTTTTTAAAACATGGATTTGTCAAGGATTTCCCCGCCCACGGAGTTCAAAACCCAACTCTCGCCAGGAGGTCTTGCTGAGCGTGAAGACCAGGCCCCTGGGGGAAAGCTTCCAAGCAAGGCAGCATCAGAGTGCAAGCAGTATACTGTGTACCCCTGGCCTTAGAGAGGACACCACCTACAGGACTGCAGAACAGGATTCCTGTCTTTCGGGGCCCTAAGAACGTAAGAGACGCCAATGTTGGATCAGGCCAAAGGCCCATCCAGTCCAAGACTCTGCGTCACACAGTGGCCAGAAACACCAGGTGCCCTCAGGAGGTCCACCAGTGGGGCCAGGACACAAGAAGCCCTCCCACTGTTGCCCCCCCCCAAGCACCAAGATGACAGAGCATCACTTGCCCCAGAGCCCCTATCTATACCTTGTGGCTAAGAGCCACTGATGGACCTCTGCTCCAGATGCTTATCTAATTCCCTCTTATAAGAACATAGGAGACGCCAATGTTGGATCAGGCCAAAGGCCCATCCAGTCCAACATCAGGAGGTCCACCAGTGGGGCCAGCGCTTTGTCACCCGCAGGCAAGTTGACAGTGCAACCAAAGCAGACGACATAATAGGAAATAGGCAGAAAAGGAAGATTCTTTTAATAGTCCAAGGAAGAAGAGGAAGAGATTGGATTTATCCCCCGCCCTTCACTACCCAAAGGAGTCTCAGAGGGACTTACAAACTCCTTTCCCTTTCCCTCACCACAACAGACACCCTGTGAGGCAGGTGGGGCTAAGAGAGCTCTGGCAGAAACTGGTCTTTTTCAAGGACAGCTCTTATCAGAACTAGGGCTTGCCCAAGGTTATCCAGCCAGGTGCAAGTGGAGGAGTGGGGAATCAAACACGGTGCTCCCAGATTAGGGTCCGTGCACTTAACCACGACACTGGACAGACACAGAAGGTTGAATCCGATTTTGGTGCAGAATTGCTTGGAGGTGCAGAATGTCAGGACCCACAGCCAGACAACGGGAGCACACTCTTCCAAGAAAGGTGTTGCTTTATTGTCAGTACTATGGTTGCAGTAACATGGTCACTGTTAGGAATGACGAGCCAGGAACAAGCATACAATAATATAGCAGATTTGAACGGTTCCCCCCCCCCACCTGCGGGCTAATCGCCCCTGTTCCCGTGGGCAGGAAAAGAGTAACCGACCCTTGGCTGAGAAACGAAGTGGAGACACTACATAGGCAGGAGTACAAGGTCAGCGATAACCAGGGAAGAAGCCAGAGGAAAGGAATGTGGCAACCGACTGGTACACAGGTCAGGCAGGCGAATCCTAGGCCTACAAACCATAGGGCAGCGTAGCTGACATTAGGGCACCACAGTGAACAGGATTTAAAAAGGGGAGTGCAGAAAGCACCTCAAAGAAGATACCGCGAGTGTTCCCTCTAAGCTGAGTTAGTGTGAGCCAGCTCACAGTTTTTTAGCCTCCGGCTTACACACTTAACGTTTTAGCTCAGGAAGGAGGGCTCCAGGGCAGCCTAATTTATGCAGCAGCCAAATTTCTCTCTCTCTCTCGCTCACAACTTCAACGTCAGTCGCTCACAAAGCAGAATTTCTGCACAGCTTAGAGGGAACATTGGCATACCACCTGCTAGACTACAGAACAGGATCCCTGTCTATCGGAGCCTTAAAACCAGAGGTCATTTCGGGGGGGATCGTGGGGGATCGCAGTTCCCCCGGGTGAGGTACGAGGGCGGGGCACATGACGAAGCCCCGCCCCCCGCTTCCGGCCCTCATTCAGCCAGGAGGAGGCAGGAGAAGAGGGAGGGTAAGTTGCTTCCTCCCTGCCTCTCCCCACCCCTGCCTGCCTGGGGCCAGGGAGGGCCTTCGCGGGGCTTCCTTGCACTCCCGCCGGCCTTGCAGGTCCACCGCCGGGCCCCTCATGGGACTCGGCAGTGGAGCTGCAAGGCCGGCCGGGACCGTTGGGGGCGGGGTGTGTGGCATGTGACACACTTCCGGTGATGTCAGGGGGTGTGGCCTTATGACACACTTCCGGTGATGTCAGGGGGTGTGGCATATGCTAACGAGTTATGCTAATGAGTCCCCCTAGCTCTTTTTCTACGAAACGACCCCTGCTTAAAACGTTTCGCTGACGCAAAGCAGGTGGCATCATGGGAAATGGGCAGAAAAGGAAGATTCCAGATGCTCCAGAGAGCTTCGTCTATGCCAGGGATCACCAGCTCCCATGTCCGCTTTCCAGCCCTGGTCCGTAACAGCACAAGAAAGGAGAACGCTCCCTAGCAGAAGAAAGTGCATTTCCATTGTCAGCAATGTTCCCTCTAAGCTGTGGAGTCCTGTGAGCAAAAATTCTATTTTGTGAGCTACTGGGATCAAGGTTGTGAGCAAGCAATTGGGCAACTGCATAAATCAGTTTGCCCTGGAGCCATCCTTCCTGAGCTAAGACAAAAATGTGTGAGATGGCTAAAAAACTGTGTGCTAGCTCACACTAACTCAGCTTAGAGGGAACACTGAATTTGTCAGTACAGAATGGCACGGACATCCAACGCTCCCTCTAAGCTGTGGAGTCTGGTGAGCCAAAATTCTACTTTGTGAGCTCCCGGCATTAACGTTGTGAGCGAGCAGTTTGTTGTTGTTGTTGTTCAGTCGCACAGTCGAGTCCGACTCTCCGCGACCCGATGGACCAGATCACGCCAGGCCCTCCGGTCTTCCGCCGTCCTCTGAAGTTTGCTCAGTTTCATGTACGTTGCATCAATGACACTGTCTGCCTATCTCATCCTTTGCCGTCCCCATCTTTTTTGACCTTCAATCTTTCCCAGCATCAGGGTTTTCTCCAGTGAGGGCTCCCTTCTCATTGGGTGGCAGTTTGGCTGCTGCATACATCAGTTTGCTCTGGAGCCGCTCTTCCTGAGCTAGGACAGAAATGTGTGAGCCGGAGGCTAAAAAACTGTGAGCTAGCTCACACTCACTGAGCTTAGGGGGAACATTGTAGACAATCCCTCACCTACATATATTTATTTATTTATTCCCCGCCCTCCTCACCGAAGTAGGCTCAGGGTGGCTTACTTAAAAATAAAAAAACACATAAAATAACAATTATAACACTCCTAAAAACAATTCACTATCAAAAAGTGCTAGCAAGATCTATTACTGATAACATTGCTCGAAGATGGCAGTAGCATTCATACTGATATAATCTGTAGTCTGGTTTAACGATCAGCTCCTTGACCTTTTTTATATATATGTGTGGCAGGCATAGGCTGCTGTAGATGGTGGAACCCGGGGACAGGGCTCTATTCAAACTGAATTATTCAAGACGGCTTTTCTACACAGGGGAAAGACTAGGACTTAAGATGGGGGTGGGGAGCAAAAACGCCCAGCTCCTCACCAGGGCCTGGGGTTATTTGGGGGGGGGGGTAGCTCCAGGGGGAGCGGCAAGCCATTTCCAGCCTGTTTTTAAAAAGGCCTCTCCGCATGAGCCTCCTGCTGAGAAAGCCAAGCTGCTTTCTCCCCACATCTGGATTCCCGCAGCGACAAAGGACTGAAACAGGAGCCTCCCCCTCCTCCCCCACCCCGCGAGCATCTCCGCTCCCGGACGGCCTCTCCCCCACCGGCACAATCTTGCCCTTGTTCTCCTAGCCCCCCCTCCCATCCAGACGAACCTTTCGTCATCTGCCCGAACCCAAGCACCCCATCGCTCTTGCGGATTGCCTGGAGGGCGGTGGGTGAGGAGCCCCGCATTGGAGACGATGACTCAGCTCTGGCAGCAACATCTTTCACTGCGAGAGAGAGCACCAGCTAGCAGTGGAACGAACAGGCTTTCACGGGAGCACTGCCTGAACAAAGGAGGGAAGCGGGGGAACACTCACAATGCCTCCCTCGCTCACAAAAGCCGGCGGCCCCCTCGTCGTGGGCACGATGCAGACCTAGCCCACCAAAGCGCCGATCCAGCCCACGGTTCCTTCCCTCCCAAGAACTGCCGGACGCTTTGCCCTTTGAGAGCAATGCTCCATAGATTCAGGGACCTGTCAGCCCCATCCAAAGGACCAGCAGGGAAGTGGCCTTGACTGCCCACATTGCCCGGGAGGGAGGGAGAAGAGCCGGTTCATCCCATCTGGAGCCCAGGCAGTTGACATCTGGGGGCACCAGAAACTGGGAGTGTCAGTTTGGTGCAGTGGGTTATGTGCACGGACTCAATCTGGGAGAACCGGGTTTGATTCCCCACTCCTCCACGTGCACCTGGCTGGATGGCCTTGGGCAAGCCGTAGTTCTGATAAGAGCTGTCCTTGAAAAAGAGCAGTTTCTGCCAGAGCTCTCTTAGCCCTGCCTACTTCACAGGGTGTCTGTTGTGGGGAGGGGGAGGGGGAGGGAAAGAAGTTTGTCAGCCGCTCTGAGACTCCTTTGGGTAGTGAAGGGCAGGGTATAAATCCAATCTCTTCTTCCTCTAATATGGGAGAACCGGGTTTGATTCCCCACTCCTCCACTTGCACCTGGCTGGATGACCTTGGGCAAGCCATAGCTCTGATAAGAGCTGTCCTTGAAAAAAAGAGCAGTTTCTGTCAAGCACTCTCTCAGCCCCACCTACCTCACGGGGTGTCTGTTGTGGGGAGGGGAAGGGGAAGGAGATTGTAAGCCACTCTGAGACGCCTTTGGGTAGTGAAGGGCAGCGGGGTGTAAATCCAATCTCTTCTTCTTCCTCTAATCTGGGAGAACGGGGTTGGATTCCCCACTCCTCCACATGCAGCTGCTGATGTGACCTTGGGTCAGTCACAAGTTCTCTCAGAGCTGATCTCTTAAGGGCAGTTCTCGGGAGAGCTCTCTCAGCCCCACCGACCTCACAGGGTGTCTGTTGTGGGGAGGGAAGGAGATTGTAAGCCGCCCTGAGACTCTGAGTGAAGGGCAGGGTGAATTCACAAATACCTACCCCCCACACACACCCCCAGGAACCCCTGCTCCACACTCAGAAGATGACAAAAAAAACCCCTCAAGGATCTCCAGCCAAACTGGCCTGGAGAAGAATGGCTTCCTGACTCCGAAAGTGGCAATCGGCATTTCCCTGGGCGTGTCAGAAAGGGCCACGAGGCCTAAGCACTGAGGCGACCCTCCCCTCTCATGACCTGCCCAAGTTCACATGATCAGCCTGGTTGTGACCATCTCGCCTCTATTGGAAAACCTCCAGAGGAGGAGCGCCCGCCACCTCCCGAGGAAGCCTGTTCCCCTGAGGAACCGCTCGACCGCTCTAACTGCCAGGAAGTTCTTCCTCGTGTTGAGCTGGAAACTCCTCTGAATTGATTTCAACCGGTTGGTTCTGGTCCGACCCTCTGGGTCAACAGAAAACAACTCCGCCCCTCTCTCTGACAGCCCTTCCAAGTTCTTGAAGATGGTGATCGTATCACCTCTCAGTTAGGCGTAATCTTCGTGGGGGCGGCAGGGCTTCAGCCCCCGCCGAAATTTTCAGGAAGGTGCTCAGCCTCCCCCGGGAGCCACCCTTGCTCCTAGCAAAGCAATGCCTCTGGCCCAGCCCCAGCCCCCCGCGGGAAATGGCTAAACACACCCAGCTCCTACAAGTTCTCTCAGAGCTGTTCTCTCAAGAGCAGTCCTCAAAGGAGCTCTTTCATTCCTACCCTACCTCACAGGGTGTATGTTGTGGGGAGGGGAAAAGGGATTGTAAGCTGCTCTGAGATTCCGAGTGAAGGGTGGGGTATAAATTCCAATCTCCCCTTCTTCTTCTCTTCACCGTGCCAGCACAAGCTGACCAGTAAGTCTAAACCAGGATTGTGAGTTCATAACTCAATACCACGGGAGATTAGATTCTCAACAACAGTTAGGCCTTGCTCCCTCCAAGCTGTGGAGTCTTGTGAGCTTTTAGGAAGACAAATTCAACTTTGTGAGCGACTGGCATTAAAGCTGTGAGCAAGCAATTTGGCTACTGCATCAATTAGGTTGCTCTGGAGCCCCATCCTTCCTGAGCGCAGACAAAAATGTGCGCGCCAGAGGCTAAAGCTTTGTGAGCTGGCTCACACTAACTCAGCTTAGAGGGAACACTGGCCCTGGACCCAGCCTCTGAGCTGACAAGAGACCAGCAAGGTAGATGTGTATTTCCCCTCCACTGTGCAAGGCAGGCCAGGACAGAAGCCAAGAAACGGTGACTTGAATACGAGCACCTAGTAAGCTTGTAGCAGCGATGAGATCTGACCACACCTCATTTCAAAGTGCTCAAGTGTAGGAACAGCTCAGAAAGAAAAGCAGCACCCTTAACACCTGTTAGGGATCACTCAGGTCTGTAGTCTTGCCGTTTCCGCGGCTGACCACACGGCACGCCCAGAGATTCCTAAAGGGCTTTTGTGCGCGTACCACAAGTTGGCCAACGGGTTGCATACTAACCCCCCAAAGTTGGGAGGAGGAGAAGAGGTTTGGCGTTCCGCTGAATCAGCCAACAGAAGCAATGCGCTCTTTGTATTCACTTCAATGTAGGTCACATTTCTCCCCGGCACAGCTAGAAGTCAGCCGCTGAACACGGATTTTCGTTTAAAGCCCATTTACGGAGCCGTGTGCCAGGTTTCGGCTTTTCTTGCTCAGGGAAACTAAAAAGAAGCGGAATAGAGATGCTAAGAAGGGACTGTTGGATCCATGGCACACGTGCCTCCACCGGTGAGCCAGAGCCGTTACCTGTGCTGTGAAATTACGCGAGTGTAAAAAAGAGCGCAGAACACAATAAAAGGTAAAGGTCTCCCTTGCTCGAAAGCCAGTCGAGTCCGACTCTAGGGTTGCGGTGCTCATCTCCGTTTCGAAGCCGAAGAGCCAGCGCTGTCCGAAGACGTTTCCACGGTCATGTGGCCGGCATGACTAAACACCAAGGCGCACAGAACGCTGTTACCTTCCCACTGAAGTGGTACCAATTCATCTACTTGCAGTTTCTTGCTTTCGAACTGCTAGGTTGGCAGGAGCTGGAACTAGAGACGGGAGCTCACTCCGTCATGCGGGAACTCGGGTCTCGAACTGCTGAACTACTGACCTTCCACAGCCTGCAGTTCAGCGTCTTAACCACTTGAGCCACCGCAGCTCCTTATACACAATACTTAGTGCACAATTCTGGGGAGGGGGAAAGCAACCCATCTTAGCTAATCTTTTAAAAGCGAGCTTCTAGACATGGTAAAAATACCAAGCGTCTATGCCTGGGCTCTGGCTAATTCAGCAGGCCTTGTGGGGGCGGGATAATATTTTTCTACCAGTTGGGTTGTATGGCTGCCACACACGCCGCCACAGCTCCCCCCACCCCACCCCGTGACGGGCAAAACCAAGATGAATCATGCAAAACCAAGGGAAAATTACACATCTTGGCTCAATTGGCACGATCTGTTCAGAGCGCAGGGCCCAGCTCTGCCTGCCTGCCACAGACTCTGGATTGCCTGAAATTCTACTAATTTTTTTAAGGAGATTGGATTTATACCTCACCCTTCAATACCCAAAGGAATCTCAGAATGGCTTACGATCTCCTTCCTCTTCCCCTCCCAACAACAGACAGACACCCTGTGAGGTAGGGGGGCTGAGAGAGCTCTGTCGAGGACTGCCGTTGAGAGAACAGCTCTGAGAGAACTTGTGACTGACCCAAAGTCTCACCAGTTGCTGCATGTGGAGGCACAGGGAATCAAAACCGGTTCTCCCAGATTAGCGTCCGTGCTCCTAACTAGTATACCAAACTGGCTCTATGAAAAGCACAATCTTCATACAATGCATCTCACAGGGGGGAGCCCCTCTGGGAGGAAGGGCAGAATTTAAAAACCTGCCAATGGAATATATGCACTGGGAACCTGGTACCCAGCTAAGGAGCAGCGAAGAGAAACGGAGCATAGCTTCTCGCTCAGGATCAAGGCAAGACCGCCTAATGAGATTGCGTAAATCTTTACCCACAGGGTGGGATCCGAGAAGTTAATCACTGCCTCTTTCAGCCAGGGCCTGCTTTATTATTATAAAGAAAGGTGGAACTGGAGCTTTGATGGAGCTTTGATGGAACGGTTGTGCACTGATTCACCCGCCCTCTTTGATCTCCTGTTGACTCAGCACTTAGATTTATATATTTACAGAGCCGTAAGGCTTAGTATGTTGGGTCTGGATTCGACCTCCACCCCACCCCACCGCAAATTAGGTCTTTAGCCAGAAGCCAAAAGAAAAAAACCTGGGAGACTCACAGAAATGGCCTGTCCCAATTTTAGAATTGAGACAGATTTTATTTTATTTTTGTCTTAAACACAAAAGGCTTCCTTGAAAGAAAACGCCTTTTCGGAAAAGCAGTTTTTATTTCACGGCTGGGATGGATGGAGGCATATTTCTCCCCCCCCCCAATGCAAAAATCAGGTACAGTAATGAATTTAAAAACAGAGAAGTTGGGTCATTAAAGCAAAAAAAAAAAAAGAAGAAGCAAAAGATCCACAGGAAGAAGAGAGAAGAGATTGGATTTATACCCCGCCTTTCACTACCCAAAAGAGTCTCAGAGCGGCTTATAATCTCCTTTCCGTTCCCCTCCCCACAACAGACACCCTGGGAGGCAGGTGGGGCTGAGAGAGCTCTTGAGAGAACTGCCCTTGAGAGAACTTGTGACTGACCCCCCAAAAAAGAAGAGATTGGATTTATACCCCGCCCTTCACTACCCGAAGGAGTCTCAAGAGCGGCTTACAATCTGCTTTGCTTTCCCCTCCCCACAACAAACACCCCCTGAGGTAGGTGGGGCTGAGAGCAGCTCTGAGAGAACTTGTGACTGTCCCAAAGCCACACCGGCAGCCTAATGTGGACGAGTGGGGAATCAACCCCGGTTCTCCCAGATCAGAGTCCGCGCTCCTAACCACGACACCAAACTGGAACAGCATCAGTAGAAGAACGGACAGACCAGAAGAAGAAGAGGAGATTGGATTTATCCCCCGCCCTTCACTCCCCAAAGGTGTCCCAGAGCGGCTTACAAACTCCTTTCCCTTCCCCTCCCCACAACAGACGCCCTGGGAGGTCGGTGGGGCCGAGAGAGCTCTCCCGGGAACTGCCCTTGAGAGAACAGCTCCGAGAGAACTTGTGACTGACCCAAGGTCACACCAGCAGCTGCATGCAGAGGAGTGGGGGAATCAAACCCGGTTCCCCCAGATTAGAGTCCGCGCACTTCACCACGAAGTCTCTCGTTCGCTTCCCTGCAGCTGGAGAGATTCGGAGGGAACAGAGAGGTTGTCTAGGAGGGGGAGGCGATTCTGGTGATGGCTGGGGGCGGGGTGGAGGAAGGGCTGCTGGATTACAGCAGGTAGCAACAGCAGCGGCGGAGGAAGGGAAGGGGCGGAGGGAAGGGAAGCCATCTCCCCCACACCTCCTGGCCTGTGCCAAGGTCAGCGCCGCAGCCCTGACACGGGGGGGGGGGAGGGCTGGAGGTACAGCAGTCCTTTCTTCCCCCAGAAAGGGGCTCTTCTTCACACACAAAGGCACCAGCAAGCCTCCGGAACATCAGAGCGGTGAGAGCCGCCAGAAGGAAGGGAAGAGAAGAGGCAGGGATGGGAAAGCGAGGGAAGCCACAGCCACTGATGCACCAAGGCCGCTAAGCTGTTTTTTGGAGCATTTTAGCAGATTATCCCCGCTAGGACTCTTCGCAAAGGCAGCAGGGGCCTGAGAAAAGGACACAAAGGTCTGCAACCGGCTACTTCTGCTCCTTAGCTGGAGACGGGGAAAGGATACAAGAGATCGCTTGCGGGGACACAATAGCAAAGATTGGGGGCCGGCAAAGACTCTGTCCGCCAAACGAGCCACGCTTTCCTCCCCCACCCCATTCATTGTACGGGACAGAAAAGCTCCCCCCCCCAAAAAAAACCCACTGTTCCCTCTAAGCTGAGTTAGTGTGAGCTAGCTCACAGTTTTCTAGCCTCCGGCTCACGCATTTTTGTCTTCGCTCAGGAAGGAGGGCTCCAGAGCACACTAATTTATGCAGCAGCCAAATTGCTCACTCACAACTTTAATGCCAGTAGTTCACAAAGCAGAATTTTTGCTCACAAGACTCCACAGCTTACAGGGAACATTGTCCCCGACCCACCCACCCCAGCCCCAATTTTCACATACCACCACCAATGTGCTCCCTCTAAGCTGTGGAGTCTTGTGAGCAAAAATTCTACTTGGTGAGCTCCTGGCATTAAAGTGGTGAGCCAGGGGTTTGGCTACTGCAAAAATTAGTTTGCTCTGGAGCCATCCTTCCTGAGCTAAGGCAAAAATGTGCAAGGAAGAAGCTAAAAAACTGTGACCTGGCTCACACGAATTCAGCTTAGAGGGAACACTGCCCACCACGGCCACATTTACCCCCCACAAAGTGAACACCCTTCCATGGAAGCGAGGTTAAGTCAATCAAACCCAGCAATGAGCAAGTTCGGAAGACAGGACAGAATTTGGCGTAAAAAAAAAATTGGCACTTCAGGTTAATTTACAGCCCAATGTTCATCCCCCCCCCCCCCCCCCCAAACGGCAACCTGCATGTGTAGAATGGGGCCTATCGAAAGGACCCTAGCATGAGCCTTCCTGTCATTTGCAGACACAGCAACACCCCTGCAATGAAACCTGAGCAAAAAACCTTTGCACGGAAACATGAACCAGCAAAAGGATGCATGTGTGAATCCAGCAACTTGCGGGGTGGAACCGCTAGGAGTGCTAAGCCTCTGAATCCCAGAGCCAGGAGGCAACATCAGGGGAAGGCCTCAGCCGTTGTGGGCCCTCCAGAGGAACTGGTTGGCCACTGGATGAGACGGGATACTGGACTAGATGGGCCACTGGTCCGATCCAGCAGGGCTCTTCTGATGAGAAGAGACAAAAGAACCAGCCGCAGGGAGGTGGAAGGGAGGAAGGATGTGGGCCAATTTCCAGGCACACCCCAATCCCTTTCAGCACAGCTACCCGTCGCATTCTTCGGCGACCAGCACAAAAGTCGGCAGAGAAGGCCCAACCCGGAAAGAAAGGCAGGCCTGAATCAAGAATTCGGGGTCAAACCGCGGGAAAGGAACTGTGGGGGAGCATTCCACCCATTCCTGGGCACACATACCCCCAACGCCTTGCAACAAGGCTATTCTCCAGCGACTCAACTCTACTCTGCAAAGGAGCTGGAACCCGCAAAAGAAGGCACGTGTGAACCAACAACGGGGGTCACACCATAATTTGCAGGGAGTACCAAAGGAGCCTTTGGACCCTTTCTGGGCACCCCCCAAAGCCTTGCACCGAGGCTATTCTTTGGCGACCCGCCCACTACTCTGCAGAGAACTTGGAACCCACAAGAGGAGCCACGTGTGAACCAGCAACTGGGGGTCAAACTGCAGGGAGGACACCATGACCTGCAGGGAACTGCAGAAAAGCCTTCAGTCCCTTCTTGGGCACCCCCCCCCAACGCCTTGCACGGAGGCTACTCTTCGGGGACTGCAGCACTACTCTGCAAAGGAGCTAGAACCTGCAAGAGGCCGCATGTGTGACCCACCAACTGGGAGTCAAACCATAAATTGCCAGGACTAACAAAGGAGCCTTCAGCCCCTTTTTGAGCACCTCCCAATGCCTTGTACCGAGGCTACTCTTCTTCGGCGACTCGCACACTACTCTGCAAAGGAGCTGGAACTCGCAAGAGGCCGCACGTGTGACCCACCCACTGGGAGTCAAACCATAAGTTGCCAGGACTAACAAAGGAGCCTTCAGCCCCTTCTTGAGCACCTCCCAATGCCTTGTACCGAGGCTACTCTTCTTCGGCGACTCGCACACTCTGCAAAGGAGCTGGAACCCACAACAGGCCGCACGTGTGACCCACCCACTGGGAGTCAAACCATAAGTTGCCAGGACTAACAAAGGAGCCTTCAGCCCCTTCTTGGGCACCCCCCAAGGCCTTGCAAGGAGGCTACTCTTCGGCAACTCACGCACTACTCTGCAAAGGAGCTGGAACCCACAACAGGCTGCACGTGTGAACCACCCACTGGGAGTCAAACCATAAGTTGCCAGGACTAACAAAGGAGGCTTCAGCCCCTTTTTGGGCACCCCCCCCCCCCAACGCCTTCGGCGACTCGCATGCTACTCTGCAAAGGAGTTGGAACCCACAACAGGCCGCACGTGTGAACCACCAATTGGGAGTCAAACCATAAGTTGTCAGGACTTACAAAGGAGGCTTCAGCCCCTTTTTGGGCACCCCCCCCCAACGCCTTGCAAGGAGGCTACTCTTCGGCGACTCATGCACTACTCTGCAAAGGAGCTGGAACCCACAAGAGGCAGTACGTGTGACCCACCCACTGGGAGTCAAACCATAAGCTCCCAGAACTAACAAAGGAGCCTTCAGCCCCTTCTTGGGCACCCCCCAAGGCCTTGTACTCTTCAGCGACTCGCGCCCTACTCTGCAAAGGAGCTGGAACCCACAAGAGGCAGTACGTGTGACCCACCCACTGGGAGTCAAACCATAAGCTCCCAGAACTAACAAAGGAGCCTTCAGCCCCTTCTTGGGCACCCCCCAAGGCCTTGTACTCTTCAGCGACTCGCGCCCTACTCTGCAAAGGACCTGGAATCCGCAAGAGGCGGCACGTGTGAACCTGCAAGTGGGGTAAAGGGAAAGCCATAACCCGCAAAGGCTTCTAAGGGCCTTCCTGGGCAGCTCCCACCCCAACACCCTCTGGCCTTGGCGGAGGAGGGTGGGTGGGTGGCTCACCTTGCCGGACGGAGACGTTGCGGTCGTTGCCGGCGCGGAGGAGGACCTGGGGGCAGCTCTGCTCGAGGACGAAGAGCTCGTCCTTGCCCACCTTGGCGCTCTTGCCGGCCTTGAGGGTGCCGCTGGGCCCGGAGGGGGCGAGGTACTTGCCCTGCCCGTCGCGGAAGGCCACCCTGCCGCCGCGGAACTCGAGGGTGTAGCCGGTGCCGGGCCCGGGCCGCTCGACGAGGCGTCCGTCGCTGCGGAGGAAGCGGTGGTCGCAGGTCTGGAGGCAGTAGCGCTGCTCGTGGAAGAGGAGGGTGATCAGGGCGTCGACGCCCCAGGGGACGTCGCGCCCGACGGCGATCTCCTCGGCCTGGGCGCTGCGGTGGGCGTAGCGCTTGCGGGCCAGGCTGAAGAGGGTCACCTGCGGGTGCATGGCGATGTGGACGGCCCACTTCTCGGCCGGGGAGATGGCCTGGGCGAAGCAGGAGAGGCGGTCCTCGGTGCCGCCGAAGAAGCGCCGGTGCGCCTCGGACTGGAGCGACCAGCGGCCGTCGTCGTGCGCCACGATGGCGAAGCGGCAGTCGCCCGTCGGCGCCTCGGCCTCGCAGCGCACCTGGCCGTCCTGGTCGGCCGCCAGGTAGCGGCCCAGGTGGCTCTTGAGGAAGACCACGCTCGAGTCCTCGCCGTCCTGCTCCAGCGTCCAGATCTGCTTCTTCTTCAGGCTGGGCGCCGAGGCGTTGAGCTTGAAGCCGAAGGCCTCGGCCGTCAGGTACTTGTTGCCGCAGTTGATCAGGCCGAACTGGATCTGGAGCGACTCCGACGAAGTCCCGTTGGCCGTCATGGTGGCGGTGGTGCTGCTAGGCGGGCGGGGACGGGCGGAAAACTGGGCTGGGTGCGGAAGGGAGAGAAAGAGGAGAGAGAGGTGAGATGGACAATAGCGGCGAACTAGGGGAAGGATGCGGGAGCAGCCGGGCGTGCGATTCGGAGCAAGGAGAACCCCAGGGAGAAGCCTCGCGTGCAGATTCGGTGCAAAAAGGAGCCGAGCGTGGAATCCGGAGCGAGAATTCGGAAGGAGCCGAGCGCGCGATTCGGAGCAAGAAGAATCCCGGGAGAAGCCTCGCGTGCAGGTTCGGTGCAAAAGGGAGTCAGGGGAAGCCGAGCGTGGAATCCGGAGCGAGGATTCAAAAGGAGCCGAGCGCGCAATTCGGAGCAAGGAGAACCCCAGGGAGAAGCCGAGCGTGCAGGTTCGGTGCAAAAAGGAGTCAGGGGAAGCCGAGCGTGGAATCCGGAGCGAGAATTCAAAAGGAGCCGAGCGCGCAATTCGGGGAAAAAGCAGAATCCGGGCGAACTCCAAGCGTGCAATCCGGTGCACGGATTCAGGAGACGCCCCGCGTGCAATCCGGTGCACCAATCCAGGAGACGCCCCGCGTGCGATTCGGAGCAACCTCTCCTCCTCCTCCCGGCCGTCCCCTCGGATTCAGATCACTCACTACGACTCTTAGAAAAAACAGCCCTTTCCCGAGGGTAAGCCCCGCTGAGTAGACCGTGGGAGACCGCTGAGCAGCCCTGCGTGGGACTGCGCCCTCTCTTTTGCACGCAGGGGGGAAAAATTACCTTTCGGTCACGCACCCGCTTTGTTCGGCTGGATCCCGCACTCCCGGCTTCGCCGCCTCGGCTTGGCCACCCCCTTTCCTCGCCCCTCCTCCGCCTCCTCCCGCAGCCTGGCCACAAAAGCCCGCGCCACAAAGCCCAGCTGCAGCCGATCTAGCGAGCGGAATGATGTCAGGGCCGGGCTTTATAGCGGGGGGGGGGAGAGAAACGCAGCCCCGCCTCCGATGGAGACACTCCGCAGGGACCGGAGGGGACGGGAAAGAGGCGGAGTCGAGGGAGGAAGGGGAGGAAGGGGAGGAAGGGGAGGAAGGGGGGGGGTCTTTTCCCCCTGTCTTTCACCCAGAATGCAAAAATCCCCCCCCCTCCAGATAGAAAACTATCCCCTTCCCTCTTCCTCCGAATTAGAATAATGTTTCTCATTCCCCAGCAACGCACCTGGGGGGTGCGTTTGCAATAATTTGGGCGAGGCGGTGGTTATTGAACGGGAATATGTCGCCTTCTCCTGCCAATCTAGCCGTTCGAAAGCAAGAAATTGCAAGTAGATAAATAGGTAACAGCGTTCCCTGCGCCTTGGTGTTTAGTCATGCCGGGACGCCACACGACCACGGAAACGTCTTCGGACAGCGCTGGCTCTTCGGCCTGGAAACGGGGATGAGCACCGCAACCCTAGAGTCGGACTCGACTGGCTTTCGAGCAAGGGAGACCTTTAGCTTTATGTCGCCTTCAGACGTGCAGGTACATCCCAGCCCCCCACCCACCCCCGGCAACTTTGAAATGTGAAAGCGACTAAGGCTGCCAGCAGTGTTACCTCTAAGCTGAGTTAGTGTGAGCCAGCTCACAGTTTCTTTAGCCTCCGGCACACCCACTTTTGTCTCCGCTCAGGAAGGGATGGCTCCAGAGCAAACTAATTGAAGCAGCAGCCAAATTGCTCACACACAACTTTAATGCCAGGAGCTCACCAAGGAGAATTTTTGCTCACCAGACCCCACAGCTTAGAGGGAGTATTTGCAGTGTTCCCTCTAAGCTGAGTTAGTGTGAGCCAGCTCACAGTTTCTTAGCCCCCGGCGCGCCCATTTTTGTCTGAGCTCAGGAAGGAGGGCTCCAGAGCAAACTAATTGATGCAGTAGCCAAATTGGCTCACTCGCAGCTTTAACGCCGGTAGCTTGCAAAGGAGAATTGTTGCTCGCAAGACTCCACAGCTTAGCGTGAGCATTTGCAATGTTCCCTCTAAGCTGAGTTAATGTGAGCCAGCTCACAGTTTTTTAGCCTCCGGCGCGCCCAATTTTGTCTGAACTCAGGAAGGGATGGCTCCAGAGCAAACTAATTGGTGCAGCAGCCAAATGGTTTGCTTCCAAGTCAATCACGCAGAGCTGACAGGGTAATCCTGTTTGTTCCCAAGGTAAGCCCCTCTTGGGTTCAGTGCGGGTTACGCTATGGTTACGTGCGCGCATGAGTCAACGCGATTCGTCAGTTCACTGATCGATGTCTCTGGTGGGGACCTGAAGCAACTTGTAAAGAAACACCAAACTCTAATTGTGGAAGGATGTTCATACCTATTCGTCAAGAGTGAGGTGCCTCGAGGTTTCTCAAGAACATCAGAAGAGCCCTGCTGGATGAGACCAGTGGTCCATCTAGTCCAGCATCCTGTCTCACTCACACAGTGGCCTCAACCAGTTCCTCTGGAGGGCCAACTAACGCCGGTAGCTCGCAAAGGAGAATTGTTGCTCACAAGACCCCACAGCTTAGAGGGAGCACTGGTGGGGAGGGACCTCAGGAGGGTGTAATGCCAGGGAGTCCAACTTCCCAAGCAGCCATTTTCGCTGGGTGAACTAATCTCTTATCACCCAGAGATCAGTTCTAATCCCAGGAGATCTCCAGCCACCACCTGGAGGTTGTCAACTGGGGTTTGCTTCCAAGTCAGTCACGCAGAGCTGACAGGGTAATCCTGTTTGTTCCCAAGGTAAGCCCCTCTTGAGTTCAGTGCGGGTTACGCTATGCGCGCATGAGTCAATGCTATTCGTCAGCTCGCTTATCGATGTCTGTGGTGGGGACCTGAAGCAACTTGTAAAGAAACACCAAACTGTAATTGTAGAAGGATGTTCATACCTATTAATCAAGAGTGAGGTGCCTCAGGGTTTCTCAAGAACATCAGAAGAGCCCTGCTGGATGAGACCAATGGTCCATCTAGTCCAGCATCCTGTCTCATATAGTGGCCAGCCAGTTCCTCTGGAGGGCCAACAACAGGGCAGAGAGGCCGAGGCCTTCCCCTGAGAAGAACATCAGAAGAGCCCTGCTGGATCAGACCAAAACTCCATCTAGTCCAGCATCCCATCTCACACAGCAGCCAACTGGTTTCTTTGGATGGCCAACAACAGGGCATAGAGTCCGAGGCCTTTATAGGAACATCAGAAGAGCCCTGCTGGATCAGACCAGTGGTCCATCTAGTCCAGCATCCTGTCTCACACAGAGGCCTCAACCAGTTCCTCTGGAGGGCCAACCACAGGGCACAGAGGCTGAGGCCTTCCCCTGAGAAGAACCTCAGAAGAGGCCTGCTGGATCCGACCAGTGGTCCATCTAGCCCAGCATCCTGTCTCACACAGTGGCCTCAACCAGTTCCTCTGGAGGGCCAACCACAGGGCACAGAGGCTGAGGCCTTCCCCTGAGAAGAACCTCAGAAGAGGCCTGCTGGATCCGACCAGTGGTCCATCTAGCCCAGCATCCTGTCTCACACAGTGGCCTCAACCAGTTCCTCTGGAGGGCCAACAACAGGGCAGAGAGGCTGAGGCCTTTATAAGACTATATGAAGAGCCCTGCTGGATCAGACCAGTGGTCCACCTAGTCCAGCATCCTGTCTCACACAGTGGCCTCAACCAGTTCCTCTGGAGGGCCAACCACAGGGCAGAGAGGCTGAGGCTTTCCCCTGATAAGAACATCAGAAGAGCCCTGCGGGATCAGACCCAGGGGTCCACCTAGTCCAGCCTCCTGTCTCACACAGTGGTCAACCAGTTCCTCTGGAGGGCCAACCACAGGGCACAGAGGCTGAGGCTTTCCCCTGATAAGAACATCAGAAGAGCCCTGCGGGATCAGACCCAGGGGTCCACCTAGTCCAGCCTCCTGTCTCACACAGTGGTCAACCAGTTCCTCTGGAGGGCCAACCACAGGGCACAGAGGCTGAGGATTTCCCCTGATAAGAACATCAGAAAGAGCCCTGCTGGATGAGACCAGCAGCTCACAAAGTAGAATTTGTGCTCACAAGACTCCACAGCTTAGAGGGAGCACTGCTCCAGGGTCATCTAGTCCACCCCCTGCACAATGCAGGAAATTCCCAAATTAACCCCCCCCCCCAGTCTTGGGAAATGTTTATTTTAAAAAAATATTTCAAGCCCACCTATTTCTGCCAAGGCCTTCTGAGAGCTGTGCCACACTCTGTCCCACTGTTAGGGACAACAGGAGCCCATTTTAACAATGAAATCCCGCTTTTCTTCTGTTAGGGAACGCTATACCTGCCCTGTTCCACCTTGCAGGGAGGGCAGTTTTCCTGTTCCACGGAGAAGCCGGATCAAACCAACGTTCCTTGCTGTTGTAGCTTATTGTGTCCAGCCCCTTGTGCCGTCCACCGATGATTAAGGTAAGAAAAACATTTTGCACGTCCTCAGAAGAACTGTCTTCTTTGGCTAGGGTGCCATTTGGACTGAGCCCCGTGAACTGAAATCAGGATTTCTGGGGAAGAGTTAAACAATATGAAGTAAAAAACAAAACAAAACACAAAGTTCTGAGTCTAGTGGCACCTTTAAGACCAACAAAGTTTAATTCTGGGTATCAGCTGTACGTGTGCATGCACACCAAACCTCATACCCAGAATTAAACTCTGTTTGTCTTACAGGTGCCACTGGAATTAAATTCGGTTGTATTGCTTCAGGCCAACATGGCTACCCCACCTGACTCGACTTTCCAAAAGAGTAATTGTTTAGAGAGGCTCAGCTGTTGGTTCAGCCCCACTTTGGTGTGTTGTTAATCATTTTATGGGTCTATTGTACTTGTTCCTTTCATATTTGGCTATATATTTAACTGCCACATGGTGTGGAAAATCAGACCTGCGGTGGCTCAAGTGGTGAAGACGCTGAACTGCAGGCTGCGGAAGGTCGGTAGTTCAGCAGTTCGAGACCCGAGTGTGCCGCATGACGGAGTGAGCTCCCGTCTCTCGTTCCAGCTCCTGCCAACCTAGCGGTTCGAAAGCAAGACATTGCAAGTAGATAAATAGGGACCCCTTTGGTGGGAAGGTAACAGCGTTCCATGCGCCTTGGTGTTTAGTCACGCCGGCCACATGACCACGGAAACGTCTTCGGACAGCGCTGGCTCTTCGGCTTGGAAACGGAGATGAGCACCACAACCCTAGAGTCGGATTCGACTGGCTTTCGAGCATGGGAACCTTTACCTTTACCGC
>NW_015162567.1:69004-72957 GCF_001447785.1 Gekko japonicus
AACAGCTCTGAGAGAACTTGTGGCTGGCCCAAGGTCACACCGGCAGCTGCGTGTGGAGGAGCAGGGAACCAAACCCGGTTTTCCCAGATAAGAGTCTGTGCTCCTCACCACCTACACCAAACTGGCTCTCTGAAGTGCCGGGGATGGAAACAGAGACCTTTTGACCTAAATAGCATGCTCTCTAACAGGTCATTCCTAAACAGAGTTCTACATTTCTAGGCCCCTGGACTGTGGTGCTGTTCAGGGGCCGATGGAAACAGAGACCTTTTGACCTAAATTGCGTGCTCTCTAACAGGTCAATCCTAAACAGAGTTCTACATTTTCTAGGCCCCTGGACTTCAGTGGACCTAAAAGGCTTTGGTGCTGTTCAGGGGTCCTTTCGTAGAAAAAGAGGTGCAGGAGCTCATTAGCATAACTCATTTGCATAAGCCACACCCCCTGACATCACTGGAAGTGTGTCAGAAGGCCACACCCACCGCTCAGGCTCCACTGGGCTGTTTTGGAGGATTGCTAGCTATTGGGGGGGGAGTGCAGATCTGTCCTCGCAGAGGAGGGAGAGCTTGTACCTGAATAATACCTGGTCTTAAAGGTGCCACTGGACTGTTTTGGACCGGGGGAGGGGCCCTGGGGCTTACCTGCCTGCTTCTTGCTCTGATTGAGGGCTGCTAGGAGCAGGGGGCGGGGCTTGTTGCATGTGCCCGCCCCCTGGGCTCTTTACTGCCGGAGCTCCGCTCCTGTGCTCTCCTGCAGGAAACGACCCCTGGTGCTGTTTAGGATTGCATTGTAAATCTGGCAGGGAAGGGCTGGGAGGGGGGGAAGGCCCCTGGCCCCGCTCACCCCCAAAGGAGGGAGGGAGAAAGAGCTCATCAGGTCATCAGCCCATAATGGCCAATCAGCTCCTGAACCCTGGTCCCGCCCCAAATCATATGAATCAGCCCATTGGTCCGTCTAGTCCTCTTTGCTCTGATAGACAGCAGCTCTTCAAGATCTAAGGCCATGCTGTTCTAGCCCCTGTTTTCCAGGTTCCTGCAGCTGGAGATGCCACAGGGGTCGGAACCATCCCCAAGGTGTATCAGACCGCCGTAGAAATACGCCCCCCTCCCCTGTCTAAGAAAAGCATTTTGCGTTTACTTAGAGGCATGCTCTTCCTTGCGTTCGACACATTCTCACATTTGGTACCATGATCATTTCCCCCAGGACTCTGAAAAGGAAGACCTAGGAGGGGGGTTTCATCAAGTGGCCATTTAGAGGAGACGGAGCTGACCTTCTGCAGGGCGCACAGTCCCCCAAGAGCGGTCAAGCCTTCGATCAGAATGAACAGGTGGTGTGGACGAGAGAGGTGCATGCGGGCCATTTAGATTTGCTGCCTTCCCCGGGCAAGCCCCTTTATGCTAACCCAGAAGTAAGTCGCTCTGCATTGAGCGCTGCTGACTTCCCGGCAAGCCCGCTTCGGATCGCGGCCTTAGGCACGACAATAACTTCAGGGAGCCACAGCTCTGGGGTCGTGACGTGTTCTGTACGTGGCTCCCAGGTCGGAGATGTTCAGTTGGCACCCATTCTCTTTCTAACAGATCTCTGGCTCCTCTGTGCTTCTGTCTGGCCTGGCAGGGTGTCGGGCAGGGGTGTCGAACTCATTTGTTATGAGGGCCGGACCTGACATAGAATCATAGAATGTTGGAGTTGGAAGGGACCTCGCAGGTCATCTAGTCCAACCCCCTGCACTCTGCAGGAGCATAGCTTAAATGAGACCTTGTTGGGCCGGGCTGTGTGTGTCGTAAAATGTAATGCCAGGTACCGGAGACATTAGCTCTGTGAGCTGCAAACCTACTTTTGATTTATTGACATCCACCACAGAAATCTCATGCTCGGAGTTCTGAGTCGAGGACCCAGGTTAAAAGAAGAAGAAGAGATTGGATTTATACCACACCCTTCACTACCCAAAGGTGTCTCAGGGCGGCTTACAAATGCCTTTCCCTTCCCCTCCCCACAACAGACACCCTGGGAGGCAGGTGGGGCTGAGAGAGCTCTTGACAGAAACTGCTTTTTCTCAAGAACAGCTCTTATCAGAACTACAGCTTGCCCAAGGTCATCCAGCTAGGTGCAAGTGGAGGAGTGGGGGAATCAAACCCGGTTCTCCCAGATTAGAGTCCGCGCACTTAACCACGACACCAAACTGGCTCTGAATGAAATGGCTGAGCGATTGAGAGAGTCTGGCGAACCAAGCTATGACGCAGCAGCAGCAGCAGAACTGGAAGCAGGAGATGGCCAGTTCCACTGCAGGCCTGATGGAAGCCCTCCGGGGGCGGGGCCTGATCCGGCTCCCGGGCCGCATGTTTGACCCCCTGGTGTAGAGAGAGGGCCGCATGCCCATTTCAGACACGTGCCCCTTCTCCTCCGCTCCCCTGCTCTGTTGCACCTTTCGTGGCAACATGCAAAGCTTAAATTTTCCTACATGCGTTGGACTTTGGATTCAGATGGACTCTGAGAATTCCGGCTTGCTTGCATCCCGGAGCAGGGGTGGTAGGTGTGGGCGTGGAGCGGACGAGATGCCGAACGGGACAAAACGGGGCTGCGGTAGCCGAATCCTGTATTTCAGGGGTCCCCAATGCCGTGCCTGCTGACCGATGCTCCCTCTACGCTGTGGAGTCTTGTGAGCAAAAGTTCTATTTTGTGAGCTCCTGGCATTAATGCTGCGAGCGAGCGATTTGGCGACTGCACCCATCGGTTTGCTCCGGAGCCCTCCTTCCTGAGCGGAGGGGAAAAAAGTGTGAGCCGGAGGCTAAAAGAACTGTGAGCTGGCTCACACGAACGCAGCTCAGAGGGAACACTGACTCCTTCCCTGGCGCCCGCCAAGTGTGTTTAGAAAGGGGGTGGAGCCAAGCAGGGCTTTCCCCCAGCAAGCCTTCTGGTTGGCTGTTGGAGGTTTGATTGGCTGGGTGGATTTTTAGAAAAGTTGTTTTGGCAGCAGGTGCTACCACAATACAAGGCTCTTTAGTGTGTGACTGAAGGTAAGCCGGGGGCAGCCATTTTGTGGCTCTGCCCACCGCACTGTGTCAGAGAATGCAAAAAGCGCCCACAGGCTCAAAAGGTCGGGGACGCCTGCCGTATTTCCTTCACAAGAGGCAGCAACCCAAGTTCACGTTTCCCCGTCTCAGCCTTGCCCGGGTTCCTGTGACTCACCCCTGCCCAAAAGGTGCCCGAGTTCTCTTCGCCGCTGCACCCAGACCAAGGTTTCTCCCTCTCAAATAGCCTTGTGGGACATAAAATTAGAATAATAGAATCATAGAATGTGAGAGTTGGAAGGGATCTTGCAGGTCATCTAGTCCAACCCCCTGCACTCTGCAGGAGCACAGCTGAAAGAGAGCCCTACATACCTACAACATACCCAAAAGAGGGTCGTCCAGCCTCCGCTTGGAAACGCCCAGCGAAGGAGCATCCGCCACCTCCCGAGGCAGTCTGTTCTACTGCTCAACCACTCTTACAGTTAGGAAGTTTCTCCCGATATTTAGCCGGTAACGACTCCCTTGTCATTTCCACCCATTCGATCTAGTCTCGCAATCCGGAGCAAGAGAGAATAGATCTGCTCCATCTTCTACATGACAGATGTACTAATTCCTTTTATTTCTTTTCATTCGTACTCTGCCTTCTCACTGAAGCTCAAAGCAGATAGCATGTCCGATAGAACTATTCGGTATTCCAATTACGAAATATGGTAACGTTTGAATAATAGTTAAATCCAGGGCTATTTTTGGGCAGGAACGCACAGGAAAGGAGTTCCAGCTGGCTCCCGAGTTGGCCACGCCCAGCAGGAACTCATTAGCATAATAGGCCACACCCAACAGCAGAAACTCATTAGGATTGGCTACATTAGGGGTGTGTGGCCTAACATGCAAAGGAGTTCCTGCTACAAAAAAGGCCCTGGGTTTTGACAACAAACAAGGTAAACAGAATAA
>NW_015162567.1:73325-77597 GCF_001447785.1 Gekko japonicus
TCCGAGGACTGTTTCTGAGAGAACAGCTCTGAGAACACTTGTGACTGACCCAAGGCCACACCAGCGGCTGTACATGGAGGAGCTGGGACTCAAACCCAGTTCTCCCAGATTAGAGTCGGCACTTCTAACCACTACGCCAGACTGGCTCTCTAACTAAGCTATTCAGTCAGTCAGCAAGCGGATGACAAAACATTTGAGTTTAGTGGCAAAGATTCCGAGTAAAACAATACAATCCATCGGGGCTGGGACTGAAGGCTTGGAAAGGGGGGTGAAACACCCCTTCGAGGAGTATTGCAGCCTGGAGAAGGCGGGGTATAGGAAAGGGAGGGACCCATGCGGGCTACAATGCCATTGACTCCACCCTCCAAAGCAGCCATTTGCCTCCAGGGGAACTGATCTCTGTCGTCCGGAGATCAGTCGTAAAAGCGGGAGATCTCCAGGCCCCACCTGGAGGCTGGCAACCCTAGGGGCTTCCTAATCGCCTCGGGCAGACGGTTCTACAGTGTGGGAGCTTTCACAGAGAATACATGTGTGCAGGGCTCTTTTTGTAGAAAAAGCCCAGCAGGAGCTCATTAGCATAATTGGCCACACCCAACAGCAGGAACTTATTAGCATATTAGGCCACACCCCCGACAGCACAGCTCATTAGCATATGAGGCCACACCCATGTTACCAGAAGTGTGGTCATCCTGCCACACCCACCTTTTGCTTCTTATTCTGTTGACCTTGTTTGTGGTCAAAACCCAGGGCTTTTTTTTGGAGCAGGAACTCATTAGCATAATTGGCCACACCCAACAGCAGAAACTCATTAGCATATTAGGCCACACCCCTGACGGCACAGGTCATTAGCATATGAGGCCACATTCCTGTGTTGCCAGAAGTGTGGTCATCCAGCCACACCCACCTTTTGCTTCTTATTCTGTTTACCTTGTTTGTTGTCCAAACCCAGGGCCTTTTTTTGTAGCAGGAGCTCCTTTGCATGTTAGGCCACACACCTCTACTGTAGCCAATCCTAATGCGTTCCTGCTGTTGGGTGTGGCCTATTATGCTAATGAGTTCCTGCTGGGCGTGGCCAACTTGGAAGCCAGCCGGAACTCCGTTCCTGTGCGTCCCTGCCCAAAAATAGCCCTGCATGTGTGAACGGGCACTTTCCAGTGTTACCCGCTTGCAGGGTGGCACCTCGAGAAAGTTCTGATGAGCGAAGCTGTCTCCGCTAAGCCGGGTAAGAGAGACGTCCGTGTCCACAAGCAGGGCAGAAAGGTCTCATCCAGAAGAGTTAAAGACGGGCCCCAGCTTGCGGAATATGAGCCAGCGCCACACCAGCCTCACTTAAGTCCCGACGAACCTCGGGTTGCCCTGCCTTCTGATCCGGCGTGTGGCTCAGAGATCGAAGGCGGTCTGCCAAGACGTCCAGAGCGGACGAGGCTGGCAAGCTGTGGTTTGCTCCGTTACTCAGCAGACCAGGAGTTCAAACTGTGGTTTGATCCTGGTTTGTGGGCCGGAGAACAAGGCTGTTTGTCCCTGTGTCTGGCTCATGGGGCAGGAGAGACGGCAGCTTGACCCCAGCCTGGAAGTCTTCAGTCTTGTGAGTTGTTGTTCAAAGTGAGGATGGAAGGAGAGAGTGTGGGTGGCCAAGGCTTTCTCTCGGGCTGCGGAAACCATAAGAGCCCCACCGGATCAGAGCAGCGGTCCAGCCAGTCCAGCATCCTGCCTCACACACTGGCCAACCAGTTCCTCTGGAGGGCCAACAACAGGGCAGAGAGGCCAAGGCCTTCCCCTGAGATGAACATCAGAAGAGCCCTGCAGGATCAGACCAATAGGCCGTCTAGTCCAGCATGCCAACTCACACACTGGCCATCCAGTTCCTCTGGAGGGCCAACAACAGGGCAGAGAGGCCGAGGCCTTCCCCTGATAAGAACCTCAGAAGGGCCCTGCTGGATCAGACCAATAGTCCAGGTGTAGAAGCCGTGGCCTTCCCCTGAGAAGAACATCAGAAGAGCCCTGCTGGATCAGACCAATAGGCTGTCTAGTCCATCATGCCGACTCACACACTGGACAACCAGTTCCTCTATAGGGCCAACAACAGGACCATTTGGCAGCAGTCCCAGCCTCATTAAGATTTTGCTACTCAAAGCCTTTGGGGGGGGGGGAATAAAAGAATTGAAAGCACAAACGAAAGCCAGCCCAAAAGATGCCTTATGACTATCCTCACACATGGCCTGTAAGTGGGGGTGGGCCGGAGAGGCCTGAGGGGAAATTTTCTAGATCTTTTTTCCCCGTCTCGAACGGCTGTCAGCGCTCCGACATCCCTCATGATGAGCACCAGATAATCGGGAGAAAACCCTCACTGTAGGGAAGCAGGCGTAGACCACTGAGGCAAGGGTCTGCAGTGTGGTGCCCACGGGCGCCATGGCAACTGCTGACACCTTTCTGGGTGGCCACGGAGTGTTTCTTAAAAAGTGGGCGGGGCCAGTTGGGGCTGCTGCCCAGCAAGGCTTTTGATTGGCCGTGCAGATTTTGAAACGTATTCCTTTGGCGGCAGCTGCCACCACGCCACGGGGATCTTCAGCTGTTTTGCGTCGGCCACTTTCTGGCTGTGCCCACCACGCTCTGCCAGGATCCCAAAGGCTCAAAAAAAAAAGCCGGGGACTCCAATTTAGGCTAGGTAACCACTGGTCCAGTCCTTGACTATCTCCTCCACTGCCAAGCATCTTTGCAGAACTGCAAATGCCTGTTCCCTACATCCGTTGAATTTATTCCGTTGACCATTTGGCAGCAGTCCCGGCCTCATTAAGATTTTGCTACTCAAAGCTTTTTTTTGGGGGGGGGGAATAAAAGAATTGAAAGCACAAATGAAAGCCAGCCAAAAGATGCCTTATGACTATTCTCACACATGGCTTGTAAGTGGGGGTGGACTCCGTCTTGCGGCACCCGGGTATCGAACTGCTGAACTACCGACCTTCCGCAGCCTGCAGTTCAGCGTCTTAACCACTTGAGCCACCGCAGCTTTTCCATTTAGGCTACAATTCAAAAAAAGGATTGGTGGAAGGGCGGGGTCCAGGTCCCCAAATCTAGCGTTTGTTGTTCTTCATCCTTGCTTTATACGTTTGGCCTGTCGGAATTTGCTGCTCTTAATGTTTCATAAGTGGCCGCCGGGGTTAGCGTGGTTCTCAGTTACAGCGAAAAACAAACAGAAAGTCTCCCGGCGTTTTTAAAGATCAAACCGGCTTTTATTCTGTTGCAGACCTCAGCGGACGAGCCCATGGATACTCCCTCTGGAATAAAAGGGCGTTAAGCATTTGCGAGGGCCTCGGCATTGTTTTCATAGTCAAGCACAGGGGCGTCTCATGTTGCGCGTTCCTCGCAGTGCCACAATGGTTGCTTGCTGAGGCGTGCCTGACTGGGCTTTTTGGATTCAGAGGGCAGCCCTGTTGGCCTACAGTAGATCAGTAACGCAGCTCATATCTGGGGAAGGGCCCCTTGACTCTCAGAAGCTTACACCAGAGCCAGTTTGGCATAGTGGTTAAGTGTGCGGACTCTAATCTGGGAGAGCCGGGTTTGATTCCCCACTCCTCCACTTGCACCTGGCTGGATGACCTTGGGTCAGTCTTTATTACGGTCATAGACCAGTATAATAGAAGACAGATAAGTACTCTCACACAGGGTTAAAATCTCTCTATTACACAGGGTTAAAATCAGTCTCAATTCACGTAAGTCGGCCTTAATTAAGCACTGTGTTTAAAATTAAAAAATCTTCTGTGTTTAAATTTTTTCACAGCTTAGAGGGAACATTGGTCCCTAGCGACGTCAACAGCTGACGATTTGTTCGGTGCGGCAGCATTTCGGCACACGGGGATTTTTGCAAAGATCTGGTGCAAAGCTGACCAGCATCGAGTTGTCTGGTGCTAGATCCGAATGGGCCCTGCGATCAGCTCACATCTGGACGCCACAGTTATGATTGGTATGTTCAACTATCGAGCACATGCGCTGTGACATTTTTGGCCACGCTCCCTTCCCCAAACGCCCGTAGCTCTCTGGGTTTAGCCAGCTGTTTGTCTTTCAACCAGCACCACAGTTTAGGAAACCGTCTATTGTGTAACAGGGAACATAAGAACATAAGAGACGCCAATGTTGGATCAGGCCAAAGGCCCATCCAGTCCAACACTCTGTGTCACACAGTGGCCAGAAATACCAGGTGCCATCCGGAGGTCCAGCAGTGGGGCCAGGACACTAGAAGCCCCCCCACACTGTTAGCCCCCCCCCAAGCACCAA
>NW_015162567.1:77881-82230 GCF_001447785.1 Gekko japonicus
ACAGAGCATCACTTGCCCCAGAGCCCCTAGCTATACCTTGTGGCTAATAGCCACTGATGGACCTCTGCTCCAGATGCTTATCTAATTCCCTTTTGAAGCCGTCCATGCTTGTAGCCGCCACCACTTCCTGTGGCAGTGAATTCCATGTGTTAATCACTCTTTGGGTGAAGAAGTACTTCCTTTTATCCGTTCTAACCCGACCGCTCAGCAATTTCATGGAGTGCCCGCGAATTCTTGTATTGTGAGAAAGGGAGAAAAGTACCTCTTTCTCTACCTGCTCTTTCTCATGCATAATCTTATAAACCTCGATCATGTCACCCCTCAGTCGTCGTTTCTCCAAGCTAAAGAGCCCTAAGCGCCTTAACCTTTCCTCATAGGGAAAGTGTTCCGACCCTTTGATCATTCGAGTTGCCCTTTTCTGCACTTTTTCCAAAGCTATAATATCCTTTTTAAGGTGTGGAATTCAGGCTTTATCCATGGCTGGGAACGTGCGTGGGGGCTGGGGGAACCAAAGAGGGTTGGAGAGTCGAAGGAAAGGCTCAGGTCGGCAGAGCAAGCTTGCTCTAGAGGAGGACCACATGGAGGTTCGAGACCGATAATAATTATAATTATCGTATGGCATTGTGTGTAGAATAGCCAGGAGATCCTGAAGTTGTCTGGCAGCCGGAAGTCCTAGCTCTTTAGCGTTATACACCACTAGGTGGCGAGCTAGACTTGTTCGTAAGGCAAGAGACGTTTCA
The DNA here is from genome assembly GCF_001447785.1 of Gekko japonicus. Classification (NCBI taxonomy): domain Eukaryota; kingdom Metazoa; phylum Chordata; class Lepidosauria; order Squamata; family Gekkonidae; genus Gekko; species Gekko japonicus. The sequence continues at coordinate 78,622 of NW_015162567.1, forward strand.
GAGGGGGTTTGCCATTGCTTGCCTCTGCGTCCCAGCCCTGGCATTCCTTGGAGGCCGCCCTTCCAAATCCTAGCCAGGGGTTGACCCTGCTTCGCTTCCGAGATCTGGCGGGACCGGGCTCTCCCGGTCAAGAACCAGACAGGTCTGAAGTAGGTGTAAAGGGAGGATCCTTACGTCATGCGCACACAAAATAAAATAGTGCAGATCCTGAATTGCTGTCTGGCATCATCCATCCCTAGAGTTCTTCACTCCATCACACGAACTGGCAGGCTGGAATTCTGGGCCATGCTGCTTCGGAACGCAGGGCTGCAAGTCAGGGAAGGGCCACAGCTCAGTGGCAGCAGAGCACCTGTGCTTGGCATGCGCAAGGTCCCAGGTCCAGTCCCCGGCATCTCCAGTTAAAGAACAGGCAGTAGGTGATGCGGAAGGCCTGGACCGGAGACCCTGGCGAGCCGCTGCCATTCTGAGTAGACACAACCGACCTCGACGGGCCAATGTTCTGATCCGGTGCGAGGCCGCATCATGTGTTCATGTGGTGCGTGTGTGTGTGTCACATTTAAATGACTCCCCCGTGTAACTAGCTCCGCACAGGAGGTGAACTGGTGCGTGCGAAGGAGGTTCTATTGAACTTTGCCACACGCAGAGAGAGATCATCTGGATCTTTATTTAAAAGATTATTCTCCCCTGCAACTGGAAATATCCTTTGGCATCTTTTCCCGTTCCCCCGACGGCGGCAGACCAGCACCCGGCTCTGACCCGAAGAAGCACGGTGCCCCGGACAGTCCCTCGGGAGGTACCGAAACCAGTCCCTTCTGCCCTGGCGGTGGGTGTTCTCCTGGTCCAAGGTTGAAATCTGATGAGAGGGAAAGGCGAGGGTGAGGTTCCAGTTTCCTGCGCAGAGGGACTGTGGTAAGAAAGACGCTCGCTTGTTCTCCGTCCCTGCTGAAAAGCAAGCGAGAGGACACTGCCCCAAACAAAGTGCCATTCATTCAGGGCCCTCGGCGGGCAGCTCCGCACACTAAATAAACAGAGCGGCCTCTTCAGCGACCCAGTGAGCGGTAGGGGGAGACGAGCCGGCACGGCCAGGTACAGGGCGGCGGCGTAAGATTTCGTGGTGGCAGGAGAGTAGCGCTGCGAGCTGGAGAGGGTTGGGGGGGTTTTTTTGCATCTGTAGGGGGCAGGACCGTGTTGATCGCCCGCGAGGGCACAAGCGTTGCACAGAGAGCAGAAGCAGACTGACGGGGTGTAGTTGCCAGGATCCAGAGCACTTTGGGGGCACTGCCTAGGGTTGCCACCCCCTCGATGGGGGTGGGATTTTTCCCACTTTCGGGGGGCCCCAATCCACCACCGGAGAGCTGGCCCGCCCCCCCAAACAGCTCCATCACGCCCAGTCATCACACTGGGCACGTTGTGCAGGGGACACTCTAGCATTTGGGTAAAAACTCTATGGTAACCATAGAGGGGGTTTTCTAGTCCAAATGCTAGAGTGTCCCCTGAACGATGTGCCCGGCGCGATGACGTCACTTCTGGGCGATGTCATCGCACCGGGCACGCCAGGCATGATGGGGCTTCTTCAGGGGCGGGCCAGGACTCAGGTAAGACGTGACCACCCTAACACGGCCATCTTGGTTCCCTCCTCGGGTGAGATCCAGCAAGCCAAAGGCATCATTTGCCGTCTCCAATCTGGTCTTTTTTAAAATCTTGCCAGCTTCCAGAGGGCACCTTCCCACCGAAGTGGTCCCTATTTATCTCCTTGCAATTTCTTGCTTTCAAACTGCTAGGTTGGCAGGAGCTGGAGCTAGAGACGGGAGGTCACTCCATCATGCGGCACACTCGGGTCTCGAACTGCTGAACGACCGACCTTCCACAGCCCGCAGCTCAGCGTCTTAACCACTTGAGCCACCGCAGCTCCTTTTTAATTTTTTTTTAAATTTAATTTGGGGGGGCTTTAAATAAGTCAGGGGGCACCTCCCCACACACACACACACAAGTGAGCACCACAAATAAAATAAAAAAATGAAAGTCGGGGAGCCTGGGCTGGATGGGAAGTCGGGGGGAGGCTTGGGAGGAAGTCAGAGGGGCCAGGCCCCAAGACGCCCCCGTAGCTACGGGCCTGCCCTGGTCTCCGGCTGGCAAAGATCAGTTCCCCCGGAGGAAATGGCTGCTTCGGAGGTTGGGCTTTACGGTGTTGTGCCCCTGTTGAAGCCCCCACCCCCCAACATCTCCAGGTATTTCCCAACCCAAAGCTGGCAACCCTTGCCCGATCCTATATTTTACGGCCTCTGCGAGTCGTGAACGCCAAAGCACAGCCGAGAATGGTCGGAGCCCAGTTTCCACGAGACAGAAAAAGTACCCTTGCCCCAAACTCCGGTAGCCAACAGAAAAGGACCCGGCCGTGTCCCCTCCCTGCCCTTTTACCCGCTTTTCATTTTTTTGTCGCGCCGATCCCTGCAGTAAGTGGATCTCTCTTATCGCCGGTTCCAGCTAGCCGGCCCTTTGTTGTCCTTGGTGAAAAGCTGACCGTTTGTCAATGTTAAAACCAGTTTCTGTTCTCCTCTCCTGACCTGGTTCTTCTCCTTTCCAGTCCGGCCCCTTCGGCGGGAGGCCTAGCGGAGAATACAGAAAACAAAAAGCGATGATATTTGAAGAAGGGGGTGCTGGGAATTTTCCTCTGTCCTAACGCTTGGTTTTATGTTTCTTTCCTGGGTACTCCCAAGCTTCCTTTGCCTCGCAGAAGCGGCGTCTGCACTCTAAATGTCTGAGACAGAATTTGATTGGGCAGAAAACCTCATGGTGTGGCAGCAAGGGTCAAAAAGACAAAAAACGGCCTGGATTGTAATGTGTGTTCCGAGCCAGAGTTGCATCTTCTTAGTGCTGCCCGTGCATTGAAGCTGATGCATTACTTAGGGCTGACAGGTCCCCCCTGACCACTGGCAAGGGATGGGAGGTTGGGTTGCCAGATCCAGGTTGGGAAATTCCTGGAGATTTGGGGGTGGAGCCCGGGGAGGACAGGGACCCCAGTAGGGTACAATGCCATAGAGGCCACCTTCCAGAGCCTCCATTTCCTCCAGGGGAAACTGATTTCTGTATTGTGGAGATGAGTTGTAATTCCGGGGGATCCCCAGGTCCCACCTGGATGCTGGCATCCCTAACTCTTTCTCAGACTTCCCAAAGTTCTTGAAGGGTTAACAAGGTAAGGGCTAAAAACTCTTTCCGTGGCTCAGTGGCAGAGCACCTGCTCGGCATGTAGAAGGTCCCAGGTTCGATCCCTGGCATCTCCAGTTCAAAGGACCAGGCAGGAGGTGATGGGAAAGACCTTTCTCTGCCTGATACCTTGGAGAACTGCTAATAGTCAGAAGAGGCAATAGTGATCTTGATAGGGCCTGTGGCTCAGTGGAGGAGCCTCTGCTTGGCATGCAGAAGGTCCCAGGTTCAATCCCCGGCATCTCCAGACAGGCAGGAGGTGATGGGAAAGACCTTTCTCTGCCTGATACCTTGGAGAACTGCTAATAGTCAGAAGAGGCAATAGCGATCTTGATAGGGCCTGTGGCTCAGTGGAGGAGCCTCTGCTTGGCATGCAGAAGGTCCCAGGTTCAATCCCCGGCATCT
>NW_015162567.1:83746-100815 GCF_001447785.1 Gekko japonicus
ATTGCCAGTTGAAAGGGCCAGGGAGGAGGTGATGGGAAAGACCTCTGCCTGAGACCCTGAAGAACTGCTAATAGTCAGAATAGGCAATAGCGATCTTGATAAGGTCTGTGGCTCAGTGGCAGAGCCTCTGCTTGGCATGCAGAAGGTCCCAGGTTCAATCCCCGGCATCTCCAGTTAAAAGAACCAGGTAGGAGGGGTTGTGGAAGACCCCTGCCTGAGACCCTGGAGAGCTGCTGCCAGTCCGAGTAGACAGTATTAACTTTGATGGACCAAGGGTCTGATTCAGTACAAGGCAGCTTCCTGTGTTCATGTGTGTGTTCATCCATCAGTTCCCAGGAGTAACAGATTAAAATGTATCGGGGGAGCGAAACCCTCGAGTCCGGACCTGCTGATAATAGCGTCTTCTTCGCCGACGAAAGGCGGCGTCAAGACAGATCCAGTTGGTCAGCCGTGTTGGTGTGAAGCAGTAGAACAAATTTAGAGTCCCGTGGGGGCACCTTTAAGACCGACAAAGGTTGATTCAAGGTATGAACTTTCGTGTGCACGGCACACTATCAGATATCAAAGCTCATACCTTGAATCAACCTTTGTTGGTCTTAAAGGACTCTAGAGGTAAGACAGCCCGTCTCGATGGGAACTTTCAGACCAATCGCCTTTTGTTGTTGTTGCTGTTGTTCAGTCGCACAGTCGAGTCCGACTCTCCGGGACCCCATGGACCAGATCCCGCCAGGCCTTCCTGTCTTCCGCCGTCCTCTGAAGTTGGCTCAATTTCATGTTCGTTGCATCCAGGGCTTTTTTTGTAGAAAAAGTCCAGCAGGAACTCATTAGCATAATAGGCCACACCCAGCAGAAGAAACTCATTAGCATATTAGGCCACACACCCCTGACTTGCACCACTCATTAGCATATTAGGCCGCACCCCTATGTTACCAGGAGTGTGGTCATCCAGCCACACCCACCTTTTGCTTCTTATTCTGCTTACCTTGTTTGTTGTCAAAACCCAGGGCCTTTTTTTGTAGCAGGAACTCCTTTGCATGTTAGGCCACACACCCCTAATGTAGCCAGTCCTAATGAGTGTCTGCACCTGGTTGCATCTATGACACTGTCTAGCCATCTCATCCTTTGCCGTCCCCGTCTTCTTTGACCTTCAGTCTTTCCCTGCAAACTGCTAAATCCATCCACTTGATGGAGACGGGCTGCTAAACATTTCAGACAGGATGATCCCGGGGCAATGCAAGATGCCCTCTGTTGAAACCAGGGAAGAAATTCACAGTCACTACGGTGGGCGTTAGGCACAGAGGTCTTTCCCTGCAAACTGCTAAATCCATCCACTTGATGGAGACGGGCTGCTAAACATTTCAGACAGGATGATCCCGGGGCAATGCAAGATGCCCTCTGTTGAAACCAGGGAAGAAATTCACAGTCACTACGGTGGGCGTTAGGCACAGAGGAAATTAAAACGTTCGACCGTGGGGGCTGAGTTCCCTCCTGCTATAGGCATCGTCTCCGGAAGAGCAGGTGTGATCTGGAAGAAAGAGGGCGAGATGCCCGAAAACAGAAGGAAAACTGGCAGCGAAAGAAAGAACAGAGAGAGACGAGAAGTGCACATGTTCAAGAGATGCCAAAAATATAAAGTCTGGAGCCAAATCTTTAGCTTGTTGTTGTTGTTCAGTAGCACAGTCGAGTCCGACTCTTCGCGACCCCATGGACTAGATCCCGCCAGGCCCTCCTGTCTTCCGCTGTCCTCTGAAGTTTGCTCAATTTCATGTCCGTTGCATCGATGACACTGTCTAACCATATCATCCTTTGCCGTCCCCGTCTTCTTTGACCTTCAGTCTTTCCCAGCATCAGGGTCTTCTCCAGCGAGTGCTCCCTTCTCATTGGGTGGCCAAAGTATTTGAGCTTCAGTTTCATTCTCTGGCCTTCCAGATAATCTTTAGCTACAAGTCTCTAATATGGATCTGTCTGTGGATCGGGCTGTGCCTTGTTCTGTCTTCTCCCTCCATGCAGGAGTAAAAGGAAGCTGGTATGGGGTGGGCACTGTGGTTCCTTCCGTCTCCTGCCGTGAGCCCCGGAAGAGAGACAGTGTGGGAAATGTTGCCAAATCACGGGCGACTTACGGCGACCCCCGTAGGGTTTTCAAGGCAAGAGAAGTTCAGACTTGCACACAAAAGCTCATGCCTTAAATAAAACTTGGTTGGTCTTAAAGGTGCCGCGGGACTCTAAATTTGTTCTTCAGTCCAACACGGCTGACCCACCTGGATCCACAAACAATCACTGTGATTTATGGCTACTGTGTTTTATGGTTAATAAAAATACATACGGTCTTTACATATTACATAGGTGACGGGAAAACATCACAGCTAATAATGTGATCCCGTATCACAAATTTAGAAAAGTCCCATCCTTATGATATTGTAGAACAGTTTCTGTCATAAGTTGTAGTAAAGGAAGAGTATCTAGATGTAAGCCCGTTTCACAGTTGATCTTCCTCAGAAATGACTCCTAGTATTCCTTCCTCAGACATTTGTTGGTGTTCAGTTGCACAGTCGAGTCCGACTCTCCGCGACCCCATGGACCAGATCACGCCAGGCCTTCCGGTCTTCTGCCATCCTCTGAAGTTTGCTCACCTTCATGTTCGTTGCATGTATGACACTGTCTAACCATCTCATCCTTTGCCGTCCCCGTCTTCTTTGACCTTCAATCTTTCCCAGCATCAGGGTCTTCTCCAGGGAGTGCTCCCTTCTCATGTGGTGGCCAAAGTATTTGAGCTTCAGTTTCATTATCTGGCCTTCCAGGGAACAGTCAGGGTTGATTTCTTTTAGGATTGACTGATTGGATCTTCTTGCAGTCCAAGGGACTCTCAAGACTCTTCTCCAGCACCATAGTTCAAAAGAATCTATTCTTCGGCGCTCGGCCTTCCTTATAGTCCAACTCTCGCAGCCATACATGACTACTGGGAATACCATTGCTTTGACCATGCGGACTTTTGTTGGCAGGGAGATGTCTCTACTTTTTATCATGCTGTTGAGGTTCGCCATCGCTTTCCTCCCAAGGAGCAGGCGTCTTTTAATTTCATGGCTGCAGTCACAGTCTGCGGTGATCTGGGATCCCAGGAACGTGAAGTCTGTCACTACTTCCACAACTTCCCCTTCTATTTGCCAAGGAGTGATGGGGCCGGATGCCATGACCTTAGTTATCTCCTCCTTATTTACAACTCGGTCTTTACATAGGAAGCAAGGCAGTCTTTTAGCCTTTCCTTAATCAGGTACAAAGCCTCCTGCTCTAAGACTAGCCGGCAAAACGCCCCCTCAGAGAGCTACTAGTCTGGCTGACTTCCTATGTAAACGTTGAGTTGTAAATAAGAGGGAGATAACTTCTGCGAGACATCTACTAACAGTAACTTCCAGGGAAGATCAACTAAAAATAACTTATGAAGAAGATCATCTACAAAGTGGGCCGACATCTAGATGCTCACAGTTCACTACAACTTATGACAGAAACTGTTCTACAATATCACAAGGATGGGACTTTTCCTGATTTGTGGTACGGGGTCACATAAGGACATAAGAGATGCCAATGTTGGATCAGGCCAAAGGCCCATCCAGTCCAACACTCTGTGTCACACAGTGGCCAGAAACACCAGGTGCCATCAGAAGGTCCACCAGTGGGGCCAGGACTTTAGAAGCCCTCCAAGCACCAAGAAGACAGAGCGTCACTTTACTAGTTGCATTTACTAGTTACTAGCATCACATTATTAGTTGTGATATTCTACCCCAGGCTTCCTTGCTGGTTTCTCATCCAAATTCTAACCAGGGTCAGTTCTACGTAGCTTCCAAACCCTGTTGAGATTGGGCTAGCCTGAGTTATCCAGGTCAGGCAGAGAGAGAGAGAGAAGACAGTACCATCCAGAGAGGAGGAGGAGGAGATTGGATTTATACCCTGCCAGGCATGCTTACTTTCATGCCTGAGAGAGCTTGCTTACTTTCACCTGGCACGCTTACTTCCACCAATGTTGCCAACTCGCAGCTGGTGCCGGGAGCTCATTAGCATAGCTCATTAGCATAACTTATTTGCATATGCCACACCCCCTGACATCACCAGAAGTGTGTCAGAAGGCAACGGCCACCGCTCAGGCTCCACTGGACTCTTTTGGATTGCTTGCTATGGGGGGGGGGACGTGCAGATCTGTCCTTGCAGAGGAGGGAGAGCTTGTACCTGAATAAAACTTGGTCTTAAAGGTGCCACTGGACTGTTTTGGACCGTGGGGCCAGGGGGAGGGGAGCTCTGCAACTGACCTGGCTGCTTCTTGCTCTGACTGAGGGCTGCTGGGAGCAGGGGGCGGGGCTTGTTGCATGTGCCCGCCCCCCGAGCTCTTTACTGCCGGAGCTCCGCTCCTTTGCGCTCCTGCAGGAAATGACCCCTGCATGCAACATCACTGTTTTGGGGAAAATGGGGGGGGGGCGATGTCACTTCCCACTCGTGGGAAGCCCCCCCATCCTCCTGCCCGTTGGCAAAATGTACTTGGCAACTCTGGCTCCACCCCTCCCAAATCTCCAGGAATTTCCCAAGGGTAAACCGACTTTCACCCCTGCCTGTATTATTTCTCCCTCGCTTGTAAATCTGTAAAAGGAGGTGTGCATTATGTTGCAGTCTGTGCGCGGGTATGCCTTCTCTAGGTGGGGATAAGGTTAAGGCTAACGCACGAGTTCAGGCGTTTCTGGGCAGTGCCACGCTAACAGGGGTTCTCCCCTGGTCCAGTTGGCCTGTGCGCTGCAAACTAACAATCCTGTCTGGACTGAATCTTCGCCCCGCCTGTGAGCGGTCGGGCAGATATCGCGGAGGGGTTTTTCTGCGATGCATTTGGCGTCACAGGCCAGGCCGGCCTACAGCCAGCCCCGCAACAAAGAGCTTTTTATGGGCGAACATGAATGCCTGATGTCCTGAAGTGACTTGATATCCCCAGAGGAATGTCTGGCCGGCGTTACGGTTCCCCGGAATTTGTTCGTAAGCCTGTGAACGCAATTTGCAGTTTTCCCGTGGCAAACTGAAAAGGATCCCCCCCCCAAGGCCTCTAAAATGTTCGTGGGGATCCGGTGGGGTCAAATGTTGCTCTCAAAGTTTAAGGACAAGGGTTTGGGAGGAGGAGGAGGAGATTGGATTTATTTATTTATTGAAGGTGCCACTGGACTCTTTGCTCTTTGTGATCTGAAGAAGTGAGCCAGTGACTCACAAAAGCTCCTACCCTGCCTCCAGTTTTGTTACTCTTTAAGGCTCTGCCTCAGTATCTTTAGAAGTGAGCCGACGACTCAATGTTCCCTCTAAGCTGTGGAGTCTTGTGAGCAAAAATTCAACTTTGTGAGCTACTGGCATGAAAGTTGTGAGCGAATGATTTGCCTGCTGCATAAATCAGTTTGCTTTGGAGCCATCCTTTCTGAGCTAAGAAGAAGAAGAGAAGAAGAGACTGGATTTATATCCCGCCCTTCACTTGGAGTCTCAGAGCGGCTGACAAACTCCTTTCCCTTCCCCTCCCCACAGCAGACACCCTGTGCAGTGGGTGGGTCTGAGAGAACTCTGACACAAACTGCTCTTTTTCAAGGACAGCTGTACCAGAGCTTGTGACTGACCCAAGGTCAGCCCAGCAGCTGCATGTGGAGGAGTGGGGACTCAAACCCAGTTCTCCCAGATTAGAGGAGGAGAAGAAGAGATTGGATTTATACCCCCTGCCCTTCACTACCCAAGGGAGTCTCAGAGCGGCTTACAAACTCCTTTCCCTTCTCCTCCCCACAACAGACACCCTGTAAGGTGGGTGGGGCTGAGAGAGCTCTGACACAAACTGCTCTTTTTCAAGGACAGCTGTGCCAGAGCTTGCGACTGACCCAAGGTCACATCAGCAGGTGCAAGTGGAGGAGTAGGGAATCAAACCCGGTTCTCCCAAATTAGAGTCCGCACACTTAACCACCACACCAAACTGGCTCAAAAATGTGTGAGCCAGAGGCTAAAAAACTGAGCTAGCTCACACTAACTCAGCTTAGAGGGAACATGACTCACGAATGTTCACATCCTGCCACAAAGTTTGTTAGTCTTTAAGGGGCTCCCAGACTCCTGCTCTTTTCTACCCCGGTGCCTGAAGAAGTGAGCCACGTGACTCACGAAAGCGCCTCCCCTGCCACCAATTTTGTTAGTGTCGAAGGTGCCGCTAGGCTCTTTTCGACTGCGACAGACGGACTAATACGGTGACCCGTCTTGTTCTGTCTCCATTTCGCCGTACAGAGTGGAAATCCATCAACCTCGTGATACAAAGACAGATGGACTTGCATTCTAGCTGTATCCGAAGAAGTGAGCCAGTGACTCACGGGAGCTCCTCCCCTTCCACCGATTGTGTTAGTCTTCAAAGTGCTCCTGGACTCTCTTTTGCTCTTTTCTAATGCTACAGGCAGACCCACATGGTGACCCATCTGGATCTCCCCCCCGAACACCGTTCTGAAAGTTGTGCCCCTGAGCAAGAATAGGTCTGACCTGATAAAAACAGAACTCTCCCCTCTAGAATGTAGCTAGTGTTGCCAACCTCCAGGTAGGGCCTGGGGTTCTCCGGGAACTGCCTCTGATGTCCAGACTACGGAGATCAGTTTCCCCTGGGGAGAATGGAGAATCTCCGTTTACTTCCCACAATTAGAAAAGATGCCTTTTCACATTTATCCCCTATTTTGACACATCTATTGCTTTGCTGTCCTTCGCCACCCCCCACCCCCCGAATTAAATCAAAACAACTGTTGACTGTGTCAGGATAACCTTAGCTAGTTATTTAGTTTTGTCTTAGCATATCTTAAAACATCTTCACCATGTTACATGGTAATTTGCTGTTCAGCTTCTGTCTGGTGTCGTGGTTAAGTGTGCGGACTCTAATCTGGGAGAACCGGGTTTGATTCCCCACTCCTCCACTTGCACCTGCTGGATGACCTTGGACAAGCCGTAGTTCTGATAAGAGCTGTTCTTGAAAAAAGAGCCGTTTCTGTCAAGAGCTCTCTCAGTCCCACCTCCCTCCCAGGGTGTCTGCTGTGAGGAGGGGAAGGGAAAGGAGTTTGTAAGCCGCTCTGAGACTCCTTTGGGTAGTGAAGGGCGGGGGATAAATCCAATCTCCTCCTCTTCTTCTTCTATAGGTTTGAGCTCTACCTTCCTTTCTTTGAAATACAGGCCTCTGTGAGGCACTCCGAATAGAAGCCTGTGGCTTCGGAACCAGTGTTTGGACCGGGCATCACTGCATGTCATCTTCCAGGGGGTAGTCTCCAGAGCGTGGGGATGTGTCAGTTGGGGTGGTCCAAAGATTGTTTTGGGGTGCAGCCAGGCCCCACTGTCTCCCTGCGTGACTGCCCTGGGGGCACCTCACTTTGGAGCAGTTGGCACAAGAACCACGCTTTGAACAAGGACACGGCGTATGTCCCCTCGAAGGGGAGAGTTCGCTGAACATGGGAGTGTATGATATGTGGAGGTCCAAACCTCTTTCCAGGATGTAGTGGGCAATCAGTCAAACCATTACTCAAATCTTTTTTTAAAATACAGGCTTCTTGCGTGTTCCTGAAATGGAAGCCTGTGGCTCCAGAACCAGTGTTTGGACCGGGCATCACTGTATGTCATCTTGCAGGGGACAGTCTCCAGAGCGTGGGGATGTGTCACTTGGGGTGGTCCAAAGATTGTTTTGGGGTGCAGCCAGGCCCCACTGTCTCCCTGCGTGACTGCCCTGGGGGCGCCTCACTTTGGAGCAGCTGGCACAAGAACCACGCTTTGGACCAGGACACGGCGTATGTCCCCTCAAAGGGGAGAGTCCGCTGAACATGGGGGGTGTATGATGTTTGGGGGTCCAAATCTTATTTTGGGGTTCAGAGCTTTCAAACGCCTCTCTCTGTTTTTGGATGAATACGGAATAAGGAATGAATAAGGAACTTGGGGGTAAGGAACCAACTTCAGCCTCCTTTCCTTTCCAACGTATTTGAGGAAGCGTGCTCACGCACACAAAAGCTCATGACTTGCATAAACCTTTGCTGGTCCGAAAGGTGCCACCGGACTCAGAATTTGTCCTGCTGCTTCGAACCAACACGGCTGAGAACTTGGAAATATAGGCTGGTCCTATGAACGAGGCGTTTTTGCTCTGGGCCAGCACGGCTGGAGGAGGGGAGGGGGACAGAAACCTCGCTTGCACCGAGAAGAGGTCGGTGGGGGGTGGCTCACAGGAAGGGGATGAAACCCAAAACCGGTTCGAGGGGCCCCCCTCTGCAGAGGGGCCGGCATTGCCGATTCCTCGGGAGGGGTGTGTGTGAGAGAGAGAGACAGAGAACAAAAACTCCAAGTCAGTGAGAACTGAGTTCTTCTTCGACCCAGGTCTGTAGTAAACCCGGAGATCATGTGCTGGTTGCCAGCAGGAGCTGTGCAAAGCCAGTCCGCGCTAGCCAGCTGGGCTCTTAGATGGTAGAAAAGAAAAGTGGGCACGTTAACCTCTGAATCCGCCTTTATACCCAAAGAAGACCTGGTGTATGTCAGGGCTCTGACTGGCCATAGCTTTCCAGGAGTCCTTTCATAGAATCGTAGAGCTGGAAGGGACCGCCAACCCCCTGCACAATGCGGCGAATTCACAAATACCTCCCACACCCCCCAGTGACCGCTGTTCCATGCCCAGAAGATGGCAAAAAATCTCCAGGATCCCCAGAAGAAGAAGAGATTGGATTTAAACCCGCCCTTCACTACCCAAAGGAGTCTCAGAGTGGCTTACAAACTCCTTTCCCTTCCCCTCCCCACAACAGACACCCTGTGAGGTAGGTGGGACTGAGAGAGCTCTTGACAGAAACTGCTCTTCTTCAAGAAGAAGAAGAAGAAGAAGAAGAGATTGGATTTATACCCCGCTGCCCTTCACTACCCAAAGGTGTCTCAGAGCGGCTTACAAACTCCTTTCCCTTCCCCTCCCCACAACAGACACCCTGTGAGGCAGGTGGGGCTGAGAGAGCTCTGGCAGAAACTGCTCTTTTTCAAGAACAGCTCTTATCAGAACTACGTCTTGCCCAAGGTCATCCAGCCAGGTGCAAGTGGAAGAGTGGGGAATCAAACCCGGTTCTCCCAGATTAGAGTCCGCACACTTAACCACGACACCAAACTGGCCTGGAGAAAAATTGCTTCCTGACCTCAAAGTGGCGATCAGCATTTCCCTGGGCGTCTGAGAAAGGGCCACGAGGATTAAGCACTGATGCAACCCTTCCTGCCCTCCCTTCTCGTGATCTGCCTAAGTTCACAGAATCAGCATTGCTGTCCGGCGGCCATCGAGCCTCTGTTTAAACACCTCCAAAGAAGGAGAGCCCCCAGCACCTCCGAAGGAAGTCTTTGAGTGACTACACCAGAGAGTCAGTACAGGACCCTCTGCATATAAGCCACATCCACTGCCACTGGGCCGCAGCGCCTGCCTGATACATGGCCGGTAGGCTCTGGATTCATATCTCAACGCCTGTACCCACATGACCGTTGATAGGCATTTGTGCAAAAATAACTCAGTCAATCCAGATGTTTCCCCCAAGGAAGCACTTCCGGTGAAGGGAAATGAGGTTTTCCAAGCCCAATATGTAACTTCTGGGGGGGAAACACGCATTTCCTCCCTCCCAGCCCACTTATTGTAAGAGCTTGTGCATTGCACATAGAGGGTTGTGCATCAAAGGTACCTGTTGGCTTTAGGATAGGGGCGGCGAGGTGCACACCGGGCAAATGCACAGGTGGGCTGTAGCTCTGCACGCAACACGCATGTATTGCGATCACATAACATTGTGGCTTTCCAAATGTGCTTAAAGTGCTGGTCCCATATGAGAGCCAGTTTGGTGTAGTGGTTAGGAGCATGGTCTCTAATCTGGGGGCCCCCGGGTTTGATTCCCCACTCCTCCACATGCAGCCAGCTGGTGTGACCTTGGGTCAGTCACAAGTTCTCTCGGAGCTGTTCTCGGGAGAGCAGTCCTCGAGAGAGCTCTCTCAGCACCACCTACCTCACAGGGTGTCTGTTGTGGGGAGGGGAAGGAAAAGGAGACTGTAAGCCGCTCTGAGGCTTCTTCAGGTAGTGAAGGGCGGGGCTCCACTCTCCTCCTCCTCCTCCTCTTCTTCTTCTTCTTTTTTGCAGGGCCATCGCAAGACCAACTATGAGGACACCCAAGTTTTGCAGCACCTTAAAAGCCTATCGGGATTTCCAGCGGCACAGACTTTTCATGGATCGCAATTCTTGGGGTTTTTTGTTGTTGCTTTGGCTGGATACTGTAGTGTCATGGTGCTATAGCAGTCATCTGCAACCGCCTTTCCCCACAAGGGCAAGAAAACCCAGCCGCCACATACTGCTGTAGCGCAACATCTATGTGTGGCCCAAGACTGTGCGGTCGTGAACGATTGCTCTTGTACAATAGTGACCTCCATCGATATCTGGTTATGTCTGAATGCATCAGCCTATCGTGGTTCCCTCTTTGCCATAAGAGGCCACCCACGAAGCTCTCGCAGTCTTTAGGAAAAGCAGATCAAGGTGGGTAGCCATGTTGGCCTGAAGCCACAGAACAAAGTCTGAGTCCAGCAGCCCCTTTAAGACCAACAAAGTTTAATTCTGGGTATCAGCTTTCCTGTGCCGGCACACTTCTTTAGATACATTGAAGTGGAATTAAAGATCATAGTTGTATATATAGCGAGAGGGTGGCTTGTTAAATTAGCATGCGAAATAGCGAAGACGGTTTTTAACAGATCAAAAGAATGACAAGCTTGGTTTCTGGTTAACACCTGTTTGGGTTCAACTGGGAGGGACCGACAACATAGGTAATAAATATGTCAGAACTGGAGATTGATGTGCCCTGAATTGTGAGACTCTAGTAATTAGATCCCATCCATCTCCTTTCTAGCATGGAGGCAAACTTTTTAAAGCATCTTGGCTGCCTAGAGTATTTTTTCCCCACCCCAGAACATTTAATCTACCATTCCAAATTACATTACACACACAATTATATTCTTAATTTGTTAAGAGTAGTAAACTGAGATTATTATTTTTTTAAGTAACATTTCACTTCACTAAAACATGGAGCTAACTGACACAGTCCTTTCCCTGGGGTGCAGCGTCATGTCAGAGATCAACAAAACATTGCATTGCATTATAATCACTATTATAGTACACTGTTATTTTTTAAAAAGACATTAAAATATAGGGGATGCAGTGTATAATTCCCCTTTTACGGGTAAAGAAGAAGAAGAAGAGGAAGAAGAAGAAGAAGAGGAGGAGATTGGATTCATACCCCGCCCTTCACTACCAAAAGGTGTCTCAGAGCAGCTTACAAACTCCTTCCCCTTCCCCTCCCCACAACAGACACCCTGGGAGGCAGGTGGGGCTGAGAGAGCTCTGACAGAAACTGCTCTTTTTCAAGAAGAAGAAGAGGAGGAGGAGATTGGATTTATACCCTGCCCTTCACTACCCAAAGGTGTCTCAGAGCGGCTTACAAACTCCTTCCCCTCCCCACAACAGACACCCTGTGAGGTAGGCCGGGCTGAGAGAGCTCTGATAGAAATGGCTCTTTTTCAAGAATAGCTCTTATCAGAACTACGGCTTGCCCAAGGTCATCCAGCAGGTGCAAGTGGAGGAGTGGGGAATCCAACCTGGTTCTCCCAGATTAGAGTCCGCGCACTTAACCACTACACCAAACTGGCATGCTGGAGTTGTTGGAGTTTTCGGCTCAAAATAAGGGGTGAAGAAGAGATTGGGTTTATACCCCGCTGCCCTTCAATACCCAAAGGAGTCTCAGAGCAGCTTACAAACCCCTTTCCCTTCCCCTCCCCACCACAAACACCCTGGGAGGCAGGTGGGGCTGAGAGAGCTCCAACAGAAACAGCTCTTTTTCAAGGACAGCCCTTATCAGAACTATGGCTTGCCCAAGGTCACCCAGCTGGCTGCATGTGGAGGCGTGGGGGAATCAAACCCGGGTCTCCCAGATTAGAGGAAAACGCAGAAGAGGTTGGATTTCTACACCGCCCTTCACTACCCAAAGGTGTCTCAGAGTGGCTTACAAACTCCTTTCCCTTCCCCTCCCCACAACAGACACCCTGGGAGGTAGGTGGGGATGAGAAAGCTCTGACAGAAACGGTTCTTTCCCAAGAACAGCTCTTATCAGAACTATGGCTTGCCCAAGGTCATCCAGGAGCTGCAAGCGGAGGAGGAGTGGGGGAATCAGACCCGGTACTCCCAGATTAGAGTCCGCGCACTTCACCACGACACCACACTGGCTCTCCAGTTTGAGGACAACGTTGCGTCCAAGCAATGAGAAGATTGTAATCCGTTTCTTCCCTGTCGGCCTCAGGAGGAGGGACCCCTGGCGGCTTCCTTGTGTGCAGCAGACCAGGGCCGTTTGCCACTGTGGCAGGCGCCGTTGTGTGTCGGCATCTCAGTGCTGCCATCTAGCTGTCTGAGTGGGTGGTAGATTCAGCGGATAAAGCAGGCATCTGGAAAGACAGAAGCCAGAGAAGAAGAGGAGGAGGAGGAGGAGGAGGAGATTGGATTTATACCCCGCCCTTCACTACCCAAAGAGTGGTTTACAATTCCCTTCCCCTCCCCACAACAGACACCCCGTGAGCAGTGTTCCCTCTAAGCTGAGTTAGTGTGAGCCGGCTCAGAGTTTCCCAGCCTCCAGCTCACAGATTTTTGTCTCGGCTCAGGAAGGGAGGGCTCCGGAGCAAACTAATTGGTGCAGCTGCCAAATGGCTCGCTTCACAACTTTAATGCCGGCAGCTCGCAAAGTAGAGTTTTTGCTCACAAGGCCCCACAGCTTAGAGCTCCTGCAGGAAATGACCCCTGCTCATTTTGGTGTAGTGGTTAAGTGTGCGGACTCTAATCTGGGCTAAGTGTGCGGACTCCAATTTGGGAGACCCGGGTTTGATTCCCCACTCCTCCACTTGCACCTGCTGGTGTGACCTTGGGTCAGTCACAAGCTCTGGCACAGCTGTCCTTGAAAAAGAGCAGTTTGTGTCAGAGTTCTCTCAGCCCCACCCACCTCGCAGGGTGTCTGTTGTGGGGAGGGGAAGGGAAAGGAGTTTGTAAGCCGCTCTGAGACTCCAAGTGAAGGGCGGGGTATAAATCCAATCTCCCCCTCCTCCTCCTCCTCCTCCTCCTCCTCGTACCTCAGTCTTCTTCCAAGGAATGCCTGCAGCTTCCCCATTTTCATTGCACAGCAGCTCAGAAAGGTAGTTTGGCCTGAGCAGTAGCAACCAGCCCAGGGCCACCCAGTGAGCTGTGCCGTGATTTGAACTCGAGACACAGAAGTCAGAAGCCTGGCACTCTGTCTATGCTAAGGTGTCCTGGGTCCCCTCCATCCTTGCCATAGGAAAGCACATATCTGTGGCCTCCCAGAGGGAGGGGGCCTTTAGGCTCCATGTTCTTCACCCAGCTGAGCCATCGTCAAACATCGTATCAAAACCAGGCCTGGGAAAAGCATGGAATGTGGTGGAATGTCCTGTGTGCATGCACACCCTCTCCCCATGTCGCAGACAGAAATAAGGAGATGCTCGTGTATTTCTAACACCTGAGCTGCCCAAAGTGTCCTCTGCTTTGGCGCAGATCATATTTACACATGGCTGAAAGCTTTTCTGCACCTGGCCTGTTTCCATTTACACGGGAAGAACTTGCCCGGCGCCAGTTTAAAAATAAAAGAGGGCAAAACTGATCCCTGCATTAGAGATGTGCTGGGTGTGTGTGTGTGTGTGTAAAGACCCCTTGTAATTGTCCTTCAGTATGGAGTCAGCGGTTCCGAACGGATCATAGCAACCATCTGCTTGTTCTTCATGGTGCATGCAAGTCCGTGCAGGTGTGTTGTAGCCACCCACCCAACCCTGCTGGAGACTGGGGTGTGTGTGTGTGACTTTTAAGGAAACGCTAATTTAAAAAACCATCTGCTCCAAAGGACATTGGTTTACTAGGGGGAGATTACCATAAGATCAGAAGAGCCCTGCTGGATCAGACCGGTGGTCCATCTAGTCCAGCATCCTGTCTCACACAGTGGCCAACCGGTTCCTCTGGAGGGCCAACAACAGGGCATAGAGGCTGAGGCCTTCCCCTGGTAAGAACATCAGAAGAGCCCTGCTGGATCAGACCAGTGGTCCATCTAGTCCAGCATCCTTTCTCACACAGTGGCCTCAACTGGAGGGCCAACAACAGGGCAGAGAGGCTGAGGCCTTCCCCCAGTAAGAACATCAGAAGAGCCCTGCTGGATCAGACCAGGGAGGGTCCATCCAGTCCAGTCTCCCATCTCACACAGGGGCCTCAACCAGTTCCTCTGGAGGACCAACAACAGGGCACGGAGTCCGAGGCCTTCCCCTGATATTGCCTCATGGCTCTGGGATTAGTGTCTCTGAATGTGGAGGTTCCCCTCAGACACCATGGCTTGTAGCCATTGATAGACTTATCCTCCATGAATCTATCTAATCCCCCTTTAAAGCTGTTTATTCCTGTGGCTGTCACTACATCCTCTGGCAGCGAATTCCGCCATAAATCCTGGGTTGTCTCTCCTCAGCGGGGACTCTTGCAAACAGAGCAGACAGACCACATTTTTGCAGATCTTGGACCCGATCTTATTTGTGCGTGAAACAGATGCAGGAAGACGGTGCTCTTTCATGTCCACCAAACCAGTCCGCCCCCCGATTTAGCTGGCATCGAACCTTTGCCTGGATCGCTGCCTCAGATTAATCTCCGGCTTGGCTAGCGTAAGGGCGGCCATGTTTTTTTTCTCACCTTCCGAAGGGCCCCGCAGGTTCCAATTAGCTCCGGGGAGACATCTGATTAGCTGCTGCCTTTTAATTTCTCAAAGGGGGAGAGAGGGTGGCGTTTGTGTGCGCGCTGCTCCGTGCGAGTCGCTGTTGACGTGTTTTGAAGAGCCTTTTGCACCTGGTACCAACTAATCCAGCTATACCTGCAGTGCCTCCTGGGTTCCATTTTTTCTTTTAAATTTGCAGAGCCGAGGCTGGGCGCTTCTCCATCGTTCCTTGAAACATCTTGCCCTCTCTTTGCCCTGCCCTCCCCCTTTTGTTGGAGCCTGATAAAGAGCTCTGTTTTGTGATAACTGTCGTTGGGCCAAATAAAAAGGTATTGCAATGCTATTTGGGAATCCCCTCCCCCTCACTTTGCACGAATAGATGGATACCTACAATCCACGTGGCTTCGTTCGTTCGTTTAATGCATTTGCCCCCTGCCCTTCATTTGAGGAGCTTCTCGCGCCATCTTGTCCGCACAATGACCCTGTGGGGCACTTAGGAAGAACTGCCACAGGGTCAGCCAGTAAATGTCTCAGTCAAATACTCCAGGCAGGAAACAAGCCAAGGAGAAGACGACAGTGAAGATGATGAAGAGGAGGAGGAGGGAGAGGAGGAAGAAGAACACGACAACGGAGGAGGAGGAGGAGAGGAGGAGGAGGAAGAAGAAGAACATAATGAAGGAGGAGGAGAAGAAGAGGAGGGGGAGAAGAGGAGGAGGAGAGGAAAAAGAAGAGGAGGAGGAGGAAGAAGAAGAAGAAGAACATGACAACGAAGGAGGAAAAGAGGAGGAGGAGGAGAGAAAAAGGAGGAGGAGGAGGAAGAACATGACAATGAAGGAGGAGGAGAAGGAAGAAGAGGAGGAGGAAGAGGAGGAGGAGGAACATGACAAAGGAGGAGGAGGGGGAGAAGAAGAGGAGGAGGAGGAAGAGCATGACAACAAAGGAGGAGGAGGAGGAGAGCAAAAAGAAGAGGAGGCGGAGGAGAAGTAGAGGAGGAGGAGGAGAGGAAAAAGAAGAGGAGGAGGAGGAAGAGGAGAGTTGTTTTTTATGCCCCGCTTTTCACTACCTGAAGGACTCTCGGCGTGGCTTACAGTCTCCTTTCCCTTCCTCTCCCCACAACAGACACCCTGTGAGGTAGGTGGGGCTGAGAGAGCTCTTAGAGAACTGGGACTGACCCAAGGTCACCCAGCTGGCTGCATGTGGAGGAAGAGTGGGGAATCACACCCGGTTCTCCAGATCAGAGTCACCCGCTCTTAAGCACTACGCCACGCCGGTGGCCGGTGGGCTGACTGTGAGTCCGTGAATTGCTCTTGTGTGCAGCCCCCATTCAGATTAGAGAGAGGGAGGGAGGAAGATCGTCACCTGCAGCTATGGTTGCCAGCCTCCAGGTGGGGCCTGGAGAGCTTTGCTATTACAACCACAGAAGATCCCGTCCCCTGGAGAAAATGTCTGCTTTGGAGGGGGGGCTGTTTGGCATTGCACCCTGCTGAGGCCCCTCCCCTCCCCAAGCCCCGCCCTCTCCCCAGGCGCCACCCCCACAGTCTTCACTACCCTGTGACCACAACCTCCACTCAGTTTCTCTGCACCAGTGATTCTTGCTTGGAGGTACAGAGGGACTCCCAAGTAGTCTAGGTGGGCTTTCATAGCAGGCTCTAAGCATTTGCTCTCCCTTCATCCCCGTGCCCACTTGCAAGTCTGATGTGCCGTCTCCTGCCGACCCTCCTTGTCACGGATTATCCGTCTCTGACCCTTGGGGACATGATAAGAGGTTTATAAAATCATGCACGGGATGGAGGGGACAAAGAGAACCTTTTTCTCCCTCTCCCAAAATCCTACAACTCCAGGGCGTCCAATGAAGCTGATGGGCAGGAGGTTCAGGAGGGACAGAAGGAAATACTACTTTACGCAGAGAGTGGTTAAAATGTGGAATTCGCTGCTGGAGGATGTTGTGATGGCCACAGGAATAAACAGCTTTAAATGAGGGGAACCTCCACGCTCAGAGGCACTAAACCTCTGAATCCCAGAGCCAGGAGGCAACATCAGGGGAAGGCCTTGGCCTCTGTGCCCTGTTGTTGGCCTTCCAGAGGAACTGGTTGAGGCCACTGTGTGAGACAGGATGCTGGATTAGATGGATTATTGGTCTGATCCAGGGCTCTTCTGATGTTCTTATCAGGGAAGGCGTCGGCCTCTCTGCTGTTGTTGGCCCTCCAGAGGAACTGGCTGGCCGCTGTGTGAGACAGGATGCTGGACTAGATGGACCCTCATTGGCTGATGCAGGCGGAG